>NW_005054793.1:49950-68027 GCF_000277835.1 Geospiza fortis | reverse complement strand
ACAATATAATTGAACTATACCCTAATTTAACTTAACTTTTACCTATAACAGGTATGCAAGGCAGGGAATGGGTATACAAGGCAATGTGAGGCAAGGGACAGGTGGGCAAGGCAAGGCAAGGCAAGGCAAGAACACAGAAAGGTTTGTAAGAGAAGGGAAAAGAAGGCAGGGATATAAAAGGCAAGGCAAGGGAGAGGAAGGCATGGCATGGCAAGGCCTGGGAAGAACAGCGTAGGCAGGTCAAAGCAAGGGATGGGTATGAAAAGCAAAGTGAGGTAGGCATGCCTAAGGTTGGGTTAGCAAAGCAAGGCAAGTAAAAGTTAGGCAAGGCAGTGAGAGTCATAGGTGGAGCTGGCAAGGCAAGGCAAGGCAAGGCAAGGTATAGCAAAGTCTTGGCAGAGGATAGGTATCCAAAGCAAGGTAGAAGTAGGCAACGCAATAGAAGGAAATTAAGGGGAAGGCAAGACGAGACAGGATATGGGGAGTTAAGACAAGGCAAAAGAGAGTTAGGAAAGGAAATGGAAGGCAAGACAAAGGAGAGAAATGCAAGCCAGGGTAAAGCAAGGCCAGGGAAGAAATGGCTAAGCAGATAATGGTGGAGGATGACTATGAAAGACAATGCAAAACAAGATACAGGTATTCAAGGGATGGCATGGCAAGAGAGGAACAGGGATGGCAAAGAAAGTCAAGTCTGGGTAGGAATGGCAAAACAACGCAAGGGAATGGTAGACAAGGAAAGAGCCAGAAAGTGTAAGCAAGGCAAGGCCAGGGAAGAAAGTGTAAGCAGGACAAGGTGGGGGATGAGTAATAACACAATGCAAGGAAAGGGGAAGGTAGGCAGGGCAAGGCCTGGGGTAGGTTTGCAAGGCAAGAAAAGGCAAATCAAATGATAGGCTTGCAAGGTAAGAGCAGGCCAGAAAAAAAAAAAGGAGTAGAGAAGTCAAGTTGGGGAATGGGTGAGAGAGGCAAAACAAGGCAATAGTGTTAGGAAGGGTAAAAGTAGGACATAGAGGGGTCATTAAGGCAATGCAAAGTCCAATGCAAGCCTTGCATTGCCTTGCTCGCCCATGCACAGCAAGGAGGAGAGGGCAGGGCAAGGGCAAGACAAAAAGGCATTGGGAGTTCGAGGTTGTGAATGGGTGAGAAAGGCAATGCAAGGCAGTGGAGTTGAAGGAAGGACAAGGGAAGAACAAAAAGGGGTTGCTAAGACAAGGCAGGGGGAGTAGAAAAGGCAAGGCAAGTCAAAGGAAGAGAAGGCAAGGCAAAGCAAGGCTAGGGAAGAAAAGGTGTAGGAAAGTGAAGGTGGGGGATGGGTAAGCAAGGCAATGAAAGGGAATGGAGTGGTAGGAAGGACAAGGAAAAGATACAGAGGGGTTGGTGAGGCAGTGCCAGGTTAGAGTAGGCAAGGTTGGCAAGACTAAGAAGGGGCAGACAAGACAATGAAGGGCAGGGAAGAAAAATTTAGCAATGTCAAGGTGGGGATAGGTATGCAAGATATTTCTCTTGCCTTGCCTTGCCTTGCCCATTTTACACCTTCCTTGCCATATTTTGCCATTCGCATCGTTTCTGTCCCTTGTCTTGACTTGCCTTTCCTTCTCCAGCTATGCCTTACTGATCTCTCATGTCTTTCCCTTTTACTTCCTATGACTTCATTGCCTTGCATTGCCTTGCTCACCCATCCCCTACCTTGACTTTTCTTCTGCTATTTTCCCTGGCCTTGTCTTGCGTTGCCTCCTTCTCCTATGAGTCCCACTTCCTTGCCTATTCCTCCCTTGCCTTGTCTTACTTTTCCTACTCTACCCCAAATACTTTTGCCATGCCTGACCATTCCTTCTCTTGCTTTACTGAGCCCTCTATGTCCTTCCACGCCCCATCTTATGACTCCCTTGTCTTGCATTGCCCTGCTCACTCATACCCTACCTTGACTTTCCTACCCCTTTTTCTCCTGGCATTGCCTTGCCTTGCCTACTCCTCCTCTTATTCTCTTTCCCTTGCCTACCTCTCACTTGCCTTGCCTTATAAGCCCAACCCTTTACTTACATTGCACTTCTACCCCTCCCTTGCCTTGCATTACCTTGCAGACCCTTTGCCTCACCATCATCTGCTTATTTTTTTTCTCCTCCATTGGTTCATCAGTCCCACCCCCCCTCAAACTTAGCTTGCCTTTCCTGTTTCAACCTTGCATTGCTATACTAACCCCTCTCTGTCTTCCCTTGCCCTTCCTACCACTCCATTGTCACAGTCTTCACTTACTGCAATCCCTAGTTCAGCTTGGCTGGGGGGAACTGGCAAAATAAATGAGGAACAGGTACCATGGTCTTGCCTGAAAAATAAAGACTTTAATAAAAAAATAACAAAAGTGGAAAGCTGCAGAGTTCAGAAGCAAAATCCAAAGACCCAGGGGCATGGTGAACACAACAAGGCATAGGGGTCTCCAAGGGCAAGGGTCCAATCACAAATGCAAACTTGGAACATGACCTTACAAGTAACAGATTCCAAACCCACTGAGAACAAGAACCAGAAACCTGACCAAGTATAGGATAGTTCTATTAACATATGGACTCCCATAACCCCACTCTTCTCACCATGACCTGACTAGGTATCCTGTTTCCCATGGTCTTGCATTGATGCCTCCTGTATATGCTATTGAGGACAAACCACCACTCATTCTAACCAGATGTGTTTCCATATCTCCTCCTCTCTTTAGAAAAGTTTTCTGTAAAGATTTCTGAAAAACTCTTAACAGACAACTTATGAAACAAGGTAACAACATAAACACAGCAACAACTACAAAAATCAATAAACCTGTTTGACCAAAGATAAAGCCCAAGCAGATAAGTTCCATTTTTTGAATAGTCCATTGAGCCAGTCTTCATCATCTTCTACTTGCAGTTTCTTGATTCCGTCAATGAGAATTTGGATGCTTCTGTGTATGGACTCTCTGTGATCTGAAAGATTCTTGCAGCACATGCCCTCAAAGTCCTTGCAATCATGTCCTTGTGCTAACAACAGGAAGTCAACTGCAGCTCTATTTTGCAGGTGCAATAATCTGTTGGTTCTCTGGGCTTTATATGGGTCCAAATCCAGCCAGCTCTGGACCCTGGCCCACACGGACTTGCACAGATGTAGGACGAAAGACAGAGAAGCGCTCTTCCCCACGTGGGTGCAAGAATCCTGTTTATTTGCTTGAGGCAGGACACTTCTGTCATGGGAACCACCCAGGTAGAAAAGAGGACGTGGCCTCCTTGCAGGGCAGTTTTGTGCCTCAAGGAAAGGGGGCGGGGAAAAAGGACCGTGGCCAATGGGATGCCACTGGGGAGGGGCGAGGGGAGGGGTACCCACGGGCCGACCACCAGGGGAGCATGGGGAGGAACCATGTGATAGGAAGGGGGAATACACCATCCACGTGACCCAGTAACATTTTTCCATCACCCAAATACAAAGGCAGCCACTAAATAAACTATTTACTACAATACAACATGCAGGGTAGCATGTCTGATACTGTCAGCATCTGTTGGTAGCTCACTTGGTGCCTGAGACATTGCATTGGTTTGCTTACTCAGTCAACATCCTAGATTGCCCGTTTTTAAAGCTTTTGCCACAACAACTAGAGGTGCCAATAGTGAGGCTGCTGTTCTTTCTTCTTTACTCCAAAAGTTAGTTTTGTCTTTGCAATCTGATTCAAATTGGTGGATAAATGTCTTGTGCCTGACTTTTTCGTCACTAATTAAGGCTATCTCAGGTGCTAGCACAGTAAGCCTCTCCAAGCTACACGGTCCGCTCTTAATGCGAGATGGAATGACAGACCATGCTCTGTCTCCACAAATGAGAAATGTCCCAGATGGTAATTGTGACAGGGAATCACCGGACCAGGAAAAAATGGGTGAGGTAGTTACACTAGGTACTTTCATTTTTATAGACTGGATGATCTGGGGAAACATCCCACCATGTATTTGGTTGCTTTCTTAGAGCCTGGACATCAATGATACTTCACATTAATTTGTGAGTCTTTTTGATATAATGAAATTTAACACAAAAATCCATTTTTACAGAGCCCAGAATTTCCAGTTCTTGGGGTTCTAGTGGTGTGTGCAGTAGTTTCCAGGCCCAGTAATCCCAGTTATCAATGGGATTGGAATCCATTAATTGAGGGGACACAATACACAGATGGCGTCCTTGGTTAGCGGCCACACACCCATTGGTAACCCAACTAAACAGGTGGAAAAGGGGTTATCAGGGGTGACAGACACAGGATTTCCTGCTTGGTGATGCTAGCTAATGTAACACAGACGTTTTTCTTTGGCTGCAGGTCTTCCCAGGTCTTAGTGATGAGCATGGCATCAACTAGGATGGGTATAATGAGCAGGAGTCCTTTAAGAGTCATGTCTGGTGGAAAAACCTGCAGATAGAACTTAATAATGCTTAAGGGGTTAAGAAAACAGTGGCATTAATCAGCAATGGGTAGGAGGTGAGAGATGGCTATTTGCAAGCATCAAGGCGTCTTTTCTGTAGGTTCTTGCTGGGGTTCCTCTTGTTGAGCTTCTTGGTGATCTTGTAGAATCTGCAGGTATGGCTTGATGTTCTTTGCTGGAACCCACCGAGGTCCTTTACCTGTAGAGACACAAGCATATCCTTTCCCCCAAGTAATCAGAGGAAAGGGTCCTCTAATTTGGCCTGTTTCAAGATATTTCATTAACCCTGGGGGTCTGTCTTTTAATTGTGCCTGAGTTGTATTAGAAAAGTGCCTGATAACTGGGGGATTTGGTTCCATAAAGGAATTATTAAAAAAAAATTAAATACGTATGTGGCCTTAGCAAGCCTTTCTACTGTGGATAGCATTTCTATTCCTCCTTTTTTTGTTCTCACATGAGTTCTTTCAATAATTGATTGGCCTGTGGGAGACTGTGGAATGCCTGTGATATGTGATATGTTTGATTCCCCAGAGATTAAAAAACGTAACCTTACATGTAATGGGTTCTGAACAAACTGAGAACAAGAACCAGAAACCTGACCAAATATAGGATCGTTCTATTAGCATACGGACTTCCATGACCCCACTCTTCTTGCCATGACTTGGCTAGGTGTCCCTTTTTCAGTATCCTGTTTCCCATGGTCTCAGGTTGATGCCTCCTGCATTTACTATTGAGGCCACACCACTACTCATTCCAGCGAGACACATTTCCACACTCCATTGCCTTGCAATGACTTGCTCACTCACCTCCTACCTTGACTTCCCTACCCCTTTTTTCTTTCCCTTGCTTTGTTTTGCCTGCTCCTCCCATGACCCTCATTGCCTTGCCTTGCCTTTCAGCCTAACCTTGCACTTCCTTGCCATTCCTGCCTGACCATCACTTCCCTTGCCTTACTGACTCAGTGTCATTCCCTTGCCCTTCCTACCACACCACTGTCTTACACTGCCTTGGCCACCCATTCCCCACTTTGGCCTCCCTACTATTTTTTGCCAGCCTTGCCTTGGCTTGGTTGTTTCTTCTATGACTCTTATTGTCTTGTCTATCTTGAAGCTATCCTGCTTTGCAAACAGAACACTGTCCTGCTAACCCTCCTGTCCTGGCAATATCTTGCATGCCCATCCTCTGTCTTGACTTGTCTAATTGCTTTCTTCCCTGGCCTTCCTTTACTTTGCTTGCCACTTCCTTGCCTTGCTTTGCCCTTCTTTCCAACCTTGCATTTCCTTGTCACTCCTTCCCTTGCCTTCCCATGCCTACTTGTTACTGATAGATTTGGGGTTTAGATAAGTCCTTGCCTTTTGCCCGGGCCTCTAGCAGCAGACAGGAGCTTTATTGAGGTGGCCAGCACCCTAAAACCCACTTTTGTTTGCAAGTTCTTTAATAATGGCTGATTTGGTGTATTATAGAATGAATTATTTATTTAATAGACAAAAACCTAACAAACGTAAGACTTAAACTAATACTACACAGGAATAGTGACAAAAAGAAACTACTACTAAACAAATACAATCCAGGGTTAAAGGTACCATTAATGCTACAGCTAGTGAAGAAATAATATAACTTAGGATCCAATGTACCTTACCATCCAGTTGTTGGTGGGGCACACATTGAGATCCTTTCCCTCAATCTCCAGGGAATCATCCACAGAATTTGTGTCCAAACTCCAAGGAGAAGTCTTGAATGCTTCAGGGTGTGCATGTAAGAGGCTTCTGTTTCTGTGATAACTCGTGTGTCTTTTATAGTTTGCAAAACATAATCTCTCAGTCAAGAATGTTTCTTTTATCTCTTCCCACATCTGCTCTCCAGACAAAGATGTTGATTCTTAGCTGAGGCCTGAGCCCTTTTAGTGCCAAAGATGACCCCTTGCTGGACCTTTCAGCCTTTCAGCCCAGGTTATGTCTTTATGCACCAACTATCTGTGGTAGAGAAGTGGGTGCAGGGGGGGAGGCTAGACATCCTGCCACACTACTTCAACCTTGCATTGCTTTACTGACCCCTCCAGGTGCTTCCCTTGCCCTCCCTACCACTCCAATGCAAGCCCTACATTGCCTTGCTCATCCATGCCCTACCCTGATTTCCCTGCTGCTTTTGTGTTGGCCTTGCCTAGTCCACCTCTGACTCTCCTTCCCTTGCCTACCATTCACTTGCCTTGTGTTGAAAGCCAACCCTTTTTCTTGCCTAGCCCTGCTGCCCCTTCCTTGCCTTGCATTACCTTGCAGGCCCAACCTCCCACCTTGATCTACCGACTGCTTTCTTCCTGGGCCTGGCCTTTCCTTGTCTTGCCTTTGCAGGCCTCCCTCTCCTTTGATTTGCCTTGTCTTGTCTAGCCATACCTTGCCATTCTTTACTGATCCTTCCATGTGTTTTCCTTGCCCTTCCTATCACTCCTTTAGTTTCCATTTTCTTACTCCCCTACCCCCACATTGCCTCCCTTCCCATTTTTCCTGGCCCCACCTGCCTTGCCTAGCCTACCTTGCCGTTGCCTTGTCTTGCAAACTCAGCCCTGGTCTTTCCTTGCTCTGCTACCCCTCCCTTGCCTTTCATTGCCCTACACATCCATCCCCTACCTTGAGCAGCTGTCCTATATTGCAAGCAATGTGTATTCTATTGGCCGTCTGTTAGAGGCGTGGCAGTTATCTTCTGTTAATGGGCCATTGCCTGTCACTGCATGACTGATAAAATTACATCATCCCATTGTGCAATGTTCGGCCCAGAGGGAGGAGTCAAGCATTCCTACCTGGATATATTCTGAGATCTTTGGACACAAGAACAGCATTTCCACTGGATTCCCAGAGGAACAGCTGCCTCTTCCACAGGATCTTCAGAGGAAGGCTACACCTTTCTACAGGATCCCTGCTTCAACAGAACCACACCTGACACTCCAGGAGGTCTGCAGCCACAATTCCAATTGGACTGCTGCCAACACCCTGACCCACAGGGTGTCAGGTTGTGTTCTGACTCTGTCAGTGTTGTTTTGATTTGCTGAATTGTTTCTTTTTTCTTTTCTTTTCTTTTCTTTTCTTTTCTTTTCTTTTTTTCTTCCCTATTAAAGAAGTGTTATTCCTGCTCCCATATTTTTGCCTGAGAGCCCCTTAATTTCAAATTTATAACAGTTCAGAGGGAGGGGGTTTACATTTTCCATTTCAGGGGAGGCTCCTGCCTTCCTTAGCAGACACCTGTCTTTCCAAACTGAGACAGCAGCCTACTGCTTTCTTCCCTGGCCTTGCTTTGCTTGGCCCTTCTCCTCTCTTGCCTTGCCTTGCCTTTCCTACACACCCTGCATATCCTTGCCATTCCTGAACATCCCTTGTTTTGGCACTCAATACCTCATTCTCTACCCCTGGTGTTTTTAAGGCTATTTTTAAATTAGTCCCATTGTCCGACTCAATTCTTTCATCACTGCCATGTTGCCACAGGACTTATTTTCCAAGGTCCCTGGTGGTGTTCCAGGCACTTGTGTGAGGCACAGGGTATGTTTCCAGCCCTCCTGTGGTGCCTTCTACCATTGTCAGCACATAAACACTAGCCTTGGAGGGGCTGCACACAATTGCAATGTGATGCAATTGATCTGCCAGGCCTCCCCATACTTTTATTTAGACCACTGTCCCCCAGATCATAGGGGTTTTACCTACTTGGCTTCTTGATTAGAGTGCACATACCAGTCATGGGTTACCTGAGATATGGTGTCCATGGTTGGGTACACCCCTCAGTCAGGAGCCCATTGGTATGTTGCATCTCTTTCCTGATGACCGGAGGCATCATGGGCCCACCAAGGTAGAAATAACTGTCCCTTGTCTTACCCATGCAACTTTATTCTTGGCAGCCCAATCCATGTGTTCATTGTTGTGATGATGTTCATTAGCCAAGCTCTTAGCCACATGACAGACTTTTTCACAGTCAATTTCTTTAGCCAGGCAGTGATGTCTTGCCACAGTTAGGTAGCCCAGATGGGCTTCCCTCTGCACTGCCAACTGGCCTTTTTCCATCATTCCAGCCACTCCCACAGAGCATTTCCTACCATCCATGAGCCAGTGTAGAGGTAGAGTGTTGGCCACTTGTCTTGCTCAGTGATATTCAAACAGCTGGACAGCTTTCAGCTCTGTAACCTGACTTGATCCACCTTGTCTCTCAAAAGTTTCCTTGAGTTGCCCAATAGCAGAGACTCTGGTCCGCACTGACAAGGCATGGAAAACATCCTCCCTAAGCTCCATTCTGAGTTTCTGATGGTTCACTTCAATCCACTCATCCAATTTCTGCATATGCTTAGTCAGGTCTCTTTCCAAGGCTGAGACTTGGGCTGCTGTCAGGGTGTGGACAGTATCTTCCTATGTCTGAAGATTTCTTGTCACAGCACCGACTGTCTAATTTCCCTCATCCCATTGTGGTGTCACTAGGAAGCGGGAGTATGTTTGTGGCATGAGTTGTAAGAGTTTCATCCACATCATTTTATAAGGTCTGTACATAAAGTGGCTTGGTTGTTATTTGAAAAAATGGTCTCTAGCAGAGCCACTTCTCCCATGCATTAGATTCCTTGCTCTATGGATTTCCAAGGGCCTTGCTGCAGCTCACATGTGGAAGGGGCTCATAGCTGGCCTGTGAGTCAGAAAGGGTTAGTGAAAGAGACAAGATGATAAGAGTCACCTTTGCTCCTGAAATGAGCTTTACCAAGGGCATGGAAATGAGGGAGAGAGAGAGATAAAGGAGGGGCAGGCCACCTTGCTCCAATGAATACTGTGTTGATTTATTCTGACCAATGTGTAAGTATAAACTTTGTGAAAGACTACAAAAAGACAGCATAGTGTAAAATAAATAGAGAGAAGCGTTTCCTAAATACAGTATGTTCTTCAGTCTGTTATGACCATCTTGACAGCAGCACTCACACAGCCAAAATTTGGAATGCACTTTTGAAATTCAGTACAGCCAAGGATTGCTTACAGATAAAAGCAACCAGGACAGACTGGCCTGGCTGCCCTGGATCTGGTATGTGCCAGCTTAAATATATACATGAAACGCCCTGGATACATGCTTTGGTTCCTGTGCAAAAGATCTGTCATTCTAGTCCTGGAGCCCAAGGGTGAAATGTGGATTGCCTGTTCAAAATTCAAGACATGCAAGGATTGGTGGTGGACAAAAACTGCCAAGGACAAATAGGTCTAACCTCCCCTGGGTTTCCTGTCATGTGCACCTGAAATAGTGGGTCTATGTGCTTTCCCTCCTGTAGAAGAAAATGTCATTCTGGTCCTGGAGCCCATGGATTGTCTGTGGCAAAATGTGGATTGCCTGTCCAAAATTCAATACAGCCAAGGATTGATCCCAGACAAAAGCTGCCCAGACAGACAGGTCTAGCTGGATGGGACCTCTCCTGGGCTGCCTCTCATATGCATCTGAAACACTGGGGTCTGTGAAGGCATTGAGAGCCCTTGCAAGATCAAGCAGGGCAGGGCAAGGCCAGAAAATACATGGAGAAAGGGGGTCTTGATTTCCAGCAAGGTAAAGCAAAGCAAAGGAAGGGTTCAAAGACCAAGCAAGGCAAGTGGTGGCTTTACAAGGCAAGGCAAGGGAGAGATAAGCAAGGCAATGAGAGTCCTAGAAGGACAAGGAAAGGCAAGGCTGGACCAGGAAAAATGGTTAGGAAATTCAAGGTGGGGGATGAGTGAGCAAGCCAGTGCTAGGCAGTGGAGGGAATGAAGGGCAAGAGACGGCTCCAGAAGGGGCAACAAGGTAATGCAAGGTGTGTGTAAGCAAAGCAAAGTAAAGGAATGGTCAGGAATGGCAAGGAAATGCAAAGTATGGTAGACAAGGCAAGACAAGGCAATGCAAGGCAATGGGTGTCCAGACAGAAACAGGTAAGGCAAAGCAAGGCCAAAAAAAAAGCAGTAGGGAAGTCAAGGTGGGGAGTGGGTGAGCAAGTCAAGGCAAGGCAATGGAGTGGTAAGAAGGGCAACAAAAGGACACAGATGGGTCCAGAAGACAAGAAAATGGAAGGGATTGTCAGGAATTACAAGGAAATGTAAAGGAGGTACAGACCTAGCAAAGCAAGGCCCTAGAGGAGAGCAGTAGGCAGCTCAAGAGTAGGAGTTGGCATGCAAGGCAATGCAGGGCAAGGGGGGGTGCGCAGGGCAAAGCAAGGAAATCATTGGGTTTCCAAGGCAAGGCAAGTGAGCGTTACGTCATAGTACCCTCCCAGATGAAATTTGCCAAGACAGACAAGTCTGGCTGGCTTTGACCTTGCTTGGTTCACCTCTAATCTGCTCCTGAAACTCCGGGATGTGGAGGCCCATGAGTCTACTGAGGAAAGGGCAACGGTGATGCCCTGGAGAGAAGCATTGTAGCTCCAGGCATTCCCTACAGGTTGGGGTGGGGAAAAAGGCTTCCCCCATGGTGCCCCACAGCACAATGTAAATTATCCCCAGTTCTGTCCTCCCCACTGGCCCGTTGGCCTTCCCTACCCCTTTTACTCTCATATGTACATGTTCCAGCAAGTTCTTCACTCCCTGTTCCCCCACTGGCTCCTGTAACCCTGCCTATTCACCCTGGCATCCCTATTGGTCCCTTCCCTGCGTACTGCCCCTGTGCCCTCAGATCATTAGCCTTCTGATGCCCTGCTCCACCCCCTCTCTCCCTGCATTTAACCCTGGACCCTCCATTGTATTGGGTCTTCTGTCCCTGGACCCCTTTGGCATTGGACCCAAATAACCCTCATTGGAACCACACACAGAAGACCGTCCTGTGTTTCCTTGTGGACAGCTATCCATTAATGTGGTTTTTAGGGCTTCCAGGGTCTCCCCAACCCTGGCTGCCATGGGTGCCCAAGACAGAGAAGTCCAATTAAGCACGACCTGTCCAGGCCCCTCAGGCAGGCTCCAGAGGCAGAGGCAGTCTTAGCAAGATCAACTCTTAGTGATTATCAGCTTATTCGTGATTTTAGCTCTTGGCTTGCTAAGTGCCTTTGGCAGACTCTGGGAGAGAGATGAGAAGCACTGTGTGAGGTTACACAGAGATGTCTTTATTGGTGTCTTCTGCGAAGGGTCCCAGTGGCAGCTCTTCTACCAAACTGGGCAGGAATAGGGTTTATATAGGGTACAGGAGTTTTAGAAAACAGTCCAATAGTAAGGGTCAAGGTGAAAGTGACCTATCATCTTACAGAGAGATAAGCAAGGGTCTGAAGGCAGAAGAGGAGCTTCTTAGGTCCAGTCATCATGACTAGGCTTTTCCTATCTTAGGCTGCTGACTGCCATGGAGGCCTTGCAGGCCCTGTGTCTGCTACAATCCGTGGCATGCTTGAGTGCGAGTTGTGTGCGTGTGTTGTGAGCCTGCCCGAATGCAGTCTCCCCAAAGATGCTTTTAGGGAAGGTAGCGGCACTTTACCACCTCATTTGGCCTCTACACTGGGGCTGTATGAAGTCAATGTGAGGATCAAGCAACAAGGCAAGAACTGGGAAAATCGGGTAAGGAAGTAATGGTGTGGGATGTGTGAGCTGATCAAAGCAAGGTGATTGAGAGAAGGAAGGGAATATAAATTGCACAGAGGGGTCAGAAAGGCAAAGCAAGCAATGTTCAGAAATGACAAGTAAATTCAAGGTTGGGTAGGAATGGCAAGGCAAGGGAAGGATAGATAAAACGATAAGAGTCTTTAGAGAAACCAGCAAGGCAATGCATGCGAGATCTGTAAAAAATGGTTAAAGAAGTCTTTGTGGGGAATGGGTGAGCAAAGCAATGACAGGCAATGCAGTGGTAGGAATTGGAAGGGAATGGCATGGAACCCTGGAGAAGTCAATGGAAGATTGGGGGATGGAAGACAAGGCAAGGGATGGTCAGGAATTAAAATGGAAAGCAAGGTTGAGCAGGAAAAGCAAGGAAATGCAAGGGTGGGAAAGGCAAGACAATGAGAGTCCTAGGGAAAAAACACTGGAGAAATCAAGGTGGGGGTGGGTGAGCCAGGCAGTGGAGGGGAAGGAAGAACAAGAGAATGAATGATGTGGAGGGGTCAATAAGGCAATGCAAGGTGTGAGTAGGCAAGGCAAAGGGAACTGAAAGAAGGACAGGCAGGGTAAAGTCAGGCCAGGGAAGAAAATTAGTCATATCATAGCAAGGTGTGGGCATGCAGGGCAGCAAAGGCTATAGAAGTGTTAAGCAGGGCAAGGCAATTGATAGGTGTGCAAGGCAGGGGAAGTGCTAGACAGGCAAGGCAATGAGTATCCTAAGAGGAGTAGGCAATGTACAGCAAGGTCAGCAAAACTGAGGTAGAGAAGCCAGGGTGGGAGATGGGCAAGCAAGGCAATGGAGTGTCAGGAATAGCAAGGGAAGGACACAGAGCAGTCAGCAAGTTTTGAGAAGGAAAAGAAAGGCAAGACAAGAGAGAAGATAGGCATGGAAGGCAAAGTCAGGCAAGTGAGGGGTAAAAAGGGCAAGTTGAGGAAAGGTAAATACTGTTTATTGCCCTACATGCTCATCCTCCACCTTCACCTACCTAGCCCTTTCTTCCCTGGCCTTGCCTTTCTGTTGCCTGCCCCTCCTTAGATTTGCCTAGCCTTGTCTACCCCAACCTTGCATTCCCCTACTGAAAACTCACTGCCCCAACTTGTTCAATTATGGAGTTGATCTCCATCTTTCAAGGTAGTCTCCTGAAAGATGCAATTTGGCATGTAATTTCCCCTTCCCAAAGGTAGTCTTCTGAAATTTTTGGCAGTGCATTTATTTTGGACAATATAAGAAACTATGCTGTATCTTGATGTACAGCTGATCTAGGGCCCTGGGCAGGTAATGCCCAGTAACACAACCTTTGCGTGGGTTCAAATCCCATGGCACCCAGGAGAGTTGTTTGCTTACAATGTTTTGCTACAGTTGGGCAGAAGAGAGAGGAAAAAAAAAGAATTAATGAAGGGTTCGTGAGTTGAGATAAGGACTGGGACAAAAACACTCTAAGGGCAAAACAGGTTCAAATTTAAAGGCATAAAGTAAATTTATTATTACCAGAGTCAGAGGGGGACAAGGAAAAGTAAAATAAGCCCTTACAATATCTTTTTTCCCCTCCCTCCTTCCCACCAACAGCACTGGGATACAGGGCATGGAAGTTTTGGTCAGTTCATCACTCAAGATCTTCTGTTTGCTCAGGGAGAGGAGTCTCTTTTCTGCTTTGCCATGGGGTCCCTCCCATGGACAAAAAATTGCCGCAAAACTGTTGTGGCATGGGTCGCTTGGCCTTGGGGTGCAGTCCTCTAAGAATAGGCTACTCTAGTTGGGAAGCAAGGGCTCTCTCTCTCTGTGTCTGGAAGCAAGGGCTCTCTCTCTCTATTCGGGTCTCCCACTGGGTTACAGCCTTCTTTGGCATCCACTCGCTCCAGTGTGAACGCTTTTCCCACAGGCTGCAAGCGGATGTCTGCATCCCCTGTGGATCGTGTGCATCACAGGGGGACAGTTTGTTTCACCATAGTCCTCACCATGGCCTACAGAGGAATCTCAGCTCTGACACTTGGAGCACTTCCTCCCCCTCTTTTTCCATTGACCTTGGTGCTGCCATGTTGTTTTACCTCACATGTCCTCACTTCCTCCTCTTCTCTGCCTGGAAGAAAAACTGCTGCCCACGGGCACCATTGCCAACAAGTTCCACCAGTTCAAAGATTCCTGCAGAATCCTGCAGCACTGTTGGAATGTTGGGGGCTACAAGACAGATGATGGACTTTGGACCTGGTTAACATAAGAGATTTGATAACAGGATGCCTTGGCAAAAGCAAATGGAACTATGGAAATTAGACCTAGATTGCAAGAAGATTAAATCAAATGGGTTTACTGGTAAAAGAAAATCCCATTTGTTGTGGTGGGACGTCATAGCTCGCCTCAGTTTCCCGGTACTTCCCCAGGTGCCTATCACCACCCCTTTCCCTCTTCCTTGCCCCGTGCTGAGTGCTGTTTGTCAGTCTTGGCATTCCAGAAGGGTGTCGAGTGATTGGCAGAGTTCAAAAGATGCCTTTCAGCCCTGGGGACATTGGGCCATCCAGGAGTCATTTGTCCTCTGAAACTTCCCCTCCCTTACCTGGTTGGTGGGATCCCTACCCCTTCCCTCCCCCTCTCCCCGGGGTTAAAAGACACAGCAACCACATGGTTTGGGAAGTTCTGTTAGCGCTGTTGCTGGATTCAGTGGCTTGTGGGCCAGGAATAAAGCTCTGGACCAAAACCCTCTAGCAGAACCCAACACCTTTTCCTTCACCTCATCTTAAAGCTTCTCTGCCAGAGGTAAACCTGAGCTCCTGCATGCCTGGACTTGTCCCAAGTGCCCAGCTGCAACATCCATCCAGCTAGCCAAAGGTGTCTCTGAGGTGAAGCCACCACAGTTGCCTCTTTTAGTCAAGCAGCAAGGGCTGGGCAAGCCCAGGCACATTCCATCCGGCTATATTGGCTTTTAATGCCAATAATTGGTGCCCAACGTGCGGCTGCTTGAACCTGCAGCCCCGAGAAGACACTCCGGAGCTCCCGGACCTCAGAAGATCATGTAGAGACTTTAAGGCAGCTTAGCGTCCACTGGTAGAGCTTTGATGGCATAGCTCTCCAGCAGAGACTTTGGGACTTATCCCACAGAAGCCTCGAGGATGTTCTGCGCCTCTGGAAAGTGCAGCTCCTTTTTGGTGAGCGACTCTTGAGAGGAAGAATAGGGTAGCCCCTCCTGCCCGTGGGGTCCTGCTCAGGTTGAAGAGAAGACCCTACCAGACCACAGCACCGACAGCACTGATTTGGGGTGAGTATATCTGCTCCATAAGGGGTAGAAACTCAAATACAGTCTCTGCCAAGAGATCTGTTTCTGTTCTTTTTTGCTCTCATTCAGAGCACGAAAAGGCTGCGCAGCCATGTGGAAGGGGGAGCAATAGCACGTTAGGCATAGCCCACAGTGGCGCTGCACCGCCGATTTTAGAACTCACATGGCAGCAAGCTTGCGCCACGGTGCTGGCTCAGAGGAGTGGGGGAGCTCTCCCTGCCCCTCCCCTTCACAGCGGCGCAGCGCCGGCTCAGCTCTCGAGATTTCTCAGGGTGGCATGGCTCGTGCGGCTCAGGGTTGCAGCGCAGCACAGGAGAGTTCTCAGTGCAGCACAGGAGGGCTTTCTCGGTGCAGCTTGGGGCGGCTCCAGTTTCAGGTTTGCTGCACAGGATGGGCCGGGAGGATCTGTCTATCCCCTGGTGCAGTGTGGTGACTTCTGATTCCATGCTGCTGCCAGTGGCACTTTTAAAAGCAGTACAAGCAGCTGCATTGTGAAGGGCTAAAGGTCTGCATGTTTTAGCTTCTTAACTGCAGTTTTTGGAAATCAGTAGCTGATTTGGTTTTGTCTTTGGCCGGCAGGAGATTGTGTTGTGCCTTTTACATCTAAAATGGGCTCTAAGTTAAGCACAGCACAAAAAGGAGTGTATTATCAGATTGTTGGAATTTTAGTTAGTGGAAATGTAACATTCTCTAAAGGAAAATTGAAACAGTTTATAAGGTGGCTTTTTCTACACGTCCCGCAAATTTCTCCTGATCAAGTCCACAATATCCAATTCTGGGACAAAGTAGGGCATGAATTGATAACCTTGGGAAAGTCTGGGGACATGCCCTCAGCTAAATTTGTGTTTTGGAACTTACAAGTTCAATCAACCTTGCTCAAGCAAAGGGAAGTGGAGAAAAAACCAAATAACAAGGAATGTACCTCTGCTCTTCCTGTTTCTCCCCCCCCCCAGCTCTGAACCCTGTACCCCAAAACTTGGTCTTTTAAAGAGAGTAGACTCTGCTCATGCCCAGGGAAGCCAGCTCCCTGAGCACCCTAAAATGCCTGAGTTCCCCCATCCACAACGTCCTGGCCAGACCGCATGGAATTGTCCCCAAACCCCTGTGTCGCCAGCTCTGAAACCCAGAGCACGTGTTGGCTTTTCGGAGAGCAGTGACCCCCAAAATGGCTCCCAGTCCCCAGAGAGCCAAGAAAATGGAGGATGCCACGTGGCACCATCCCATACCTGGTCTCCTTCTTCCCATCATTCCCTTAAGCATCCCAAAATTCCTTCCTCATCCCCCACCCCTCCTGATCTTCGTGACACCTTCCCTCCCTCTCCCTTACCGGCTACTCCCTCAGCTCCGCCCCTCTACCCCTCCCAGGGAGATGTCCCCAGGTGTCCCCACCCCCTGCCAACACCCTGTCCCTGCCCCCTGTTCCCACGGTGTCCCTGCCCCCTCCCCGGGTTCCCACGGTGTGGGTGCGCACGCTGCTTGTCTCCATAGCTGTACCTGGGATCCCAATGCTTCCGATTCAAAGGATACAGGGCAGGGAACAGCAGACCCAATACAGGGTCCCACTTTGTCATTCGCTCCTGTTACCTATCAGTATGCAGGGCAAGGGGGAGGAGTCTCAACTGCTAATTGGAAAGCTTTTCAACCAGAAATGATAAGAGAGGTCTGCAAAGCACACAAGGAGTATGGCCCATATAGCCCATACTTCCGTGGCCTTTTAAATGCCGAACTGAGTAGGACTGTAGTAGTCCCACATGATTTAAAACAGCTTTTATCATGCCTCATGACCTCTACAGAATTCAAATTATGGGAATTGGCATGGAAACAACTGCTAAAAGAAGCTCTCCCAGACTTGCATGTTGCCCCAAACACAGCAAAAGATGCCAATGGCCTGCCAATTACCATTGAGCATCTCTTCGGTGAAGGCTAATGGTCCTTAGCCCCAGTCCAAACTGCAGTAATTCCTGTAGAAGCACTTGAGAGAGTCAAAGAAGCAGTTGAAAAAGCTTTTTTTACCCTCCAACCTGAAGGCCCATTCAAGCCATATAGTAAGACCAGTAGCTACCATCAGAGCCTTTTTTGAAATTTGTAGAAAGGTTGACTAGATCTATTGAAATCCAAATTAAAAAAAGAGAATTCAAGGGAAGAAGTTTTAGAAGAAATGGCATTTACAAGTGCAAATGAACAGTGTCGAGGAGCCATTTTAAGCTTACCTCTAGAACTCCCCCCTACACTAAAAGATATGCTTCTAGTTTGTAACAGGAAAGTGTCTCTGATGAGTGTGGCTGAAGACACCAGACCATAGCTGCTGCCAAGACCACCTCAGCGTGTCGCTGTTGCCAGCCCTGTGCCCATTCCCGCAGCACAGCAGCACACTGGGCAGCAGCAAAGACCAGCAATGGTTGACCCCACAAAGCCATGCGTGCTTTGCAACACCCTTGGGCACTGGATTAGCCAGTGCCCCCTGAAAAAGCAATTCGATGAATTTAGAAATTGCAAGGGAGGAGAACTTCAAGCGTTCCCAGAGGGTCAACAACAACAAAAAAACTGAATGGGGAGCGCCAGCCTGCCAGGCCCACAAACACAAAAAGAGCAGGCCAAGGAAATGAGGGAAACAAAAAAGTTTCCATCAGGTAACATCCCTATTTCTCTAAGTGAAGCAGATGCTTCAAGGACCACTTCCGCTGGTCCGCCATTGAAAGTGAAACCAAATAACCTTTACTATTACTTAGGTGAACCTATGTTAACCACAACTTCTGTTAATGAGCCTTTCAGGTTGCAGCTGACAGAACCACTCCACCTGAAAGACATTGACTGGCATTTTGTCTCCATCAACCCACAACAGCAGGGTACTTGGCACC
>NW_005054793.1:49054-49580 GCF_000277835.1 Geospiza fortis | reverse complement strand
CAAAACGTGGCGGGTCACGTTCGAGGTGTAGGGGGCATGCAATTGGCAAGACAATCCAAGAGCGTTGTCCAAATCGAGGGGCCAAATGGACAATTGGCAAATATACGTCCATTTGTGTTAGATTATCCGGAACCATTGTTAGGAGGAGATTTAATGGCCCAGTGGGGTGTCACGATTGATATTCCAGACTCTCCACAGGATTTTTGGGCAGCAGTCACTGAAAAGTGCTGTACCCAAAAACTGAATTGGAAGACAGACACACCAGTTCAGGTAGAACAGTGGCCACTCAGTAAACAAAAACTGAAGGTGCTTAAGGAGATAGTGGAAGAGCAACTGAAAAAGGGTCACATTGTGGAGACCACGTCTCCATGGAACTCTCCAGTGTTTGTCATCCAGAAGGCTGACAAAAAGAGATGGCGGTTCCTCCATGACCTTCGACAAATTAATAACGTCATTGAAGATATGGGCTCTCTCCAACCTGGTATGCTGTCCCCAGCGATGCTTGCCCAAGATTGGAAATTGACTG
>NW_005054793.1:43146-45530 GCF_000277835.1 Geospiza fortis | reverse complement strand
GGAAAAGGAGACGGATCCGTCTAGCTGGTCATCATCCAGAGTTTATTCCTGGGCACGCAGGCCTCTTAATGTTGTGACAGCTCCAACTGAATCCAGACCGCATGGTCCCGTGTCTTTTTAAGCTCATGGAAAGGGGGAGGGAAAGGGGTAGGTGAGCTACCAACCAGGTAGGAGGGGGGGGGCTCCGGAGACAAATGACACTTGGATGACCCAATTGTCCCCAGGGCTGAGAGGCATCTTTTGAACTTCACCTATCAGACAACGGCCTTGCTGACCTTCTGAGATTGATGGACAGCTCTCAGCAGGAGGCAGGGAGAGGGGAAGGGGGAAGGATTACTACACCTGGGAGGAAGTGGGAAAGCTAAGACAGGACATTGCTTCACACTGTAACACCAGAGGCAAACCTGAGCTCCTGCATGCCTAGACTTGTCCCAAGCGCCCAGCTGCAACATCCATCCAGCTAGCCAAAGGTGTCTCTGAGGTGAAGCCACCACAGTTGCCTTTTGGTCAAGCAGCAAGGGCTGGACAAGCCCAGCCACGTTCCATCCAGCTATATTGGATTTCATTCCAATACCAATAAACTCTGCAGGCAAGATATGTTGTTATATCCCTAACTGTGTGTATGTGATTTAAACCTAATCATGGTAGTACACATTACTAGTCTCCCTGAAACACTATATAAGTGTTTGTATCCCACAATAAAATCAGATTCTGATAATTGAGTCAGTCTCCCTGTCTCTCTCAATTCCCGACACAGCACTAAGTTGATTTTGTCTAGGTTCTGCATCAGGGAGCTGCTTGTGTTTGTGCTCCCACTGTTGGCCATACAGCCCTGCTGCCATTGCAGGGTAGTGGCAGCCACCGTGGCGCTGGCGCTATTTAATGCCTCTCCTCATGTGGGGTGCTGGGAAGGGGAGGCTGCTGCCAGTGTCCCTGCCCTTTCCACCAGCAGTGCAGCTGGCTCGGGGCAGCCAGGCAGGCAAGGCTCACCGCAGGCCTTGCTGAGACAGCGGGGGCTGCAGCGCATTGCTGCAGGCTGCGCAAGGATGGCCCCGGCAGCAGGGCTTTGACACCCCGGGAAAAAACTGTGCAAACACGGTTTTGATTTTCTTCTTAAAGATGTCATCACAGAGGTGTTACCAACCTCTCTAATTGGGCCAGCAGCACGTCCATCTTCACAGCCATCAGAGATTGGCTATGTCAGACATGGTGGAAGCTTCTAGCAGCTTCTCAAAGAAGCCATCCCTGTGGCACCCCCTCCCCCCTGCCAAAAACCAGGCTGTGCCAAGCCAACACATCTCCATCCTTGTGCCCCAGCCCTGCTGTCCTTGTCCCCATCCCATCCCCTCCTCCCCATCCTCATCCTAGTGTCCCCATCACGATGTCCCTATCCCCACCCATGTGTCCCAACCCCATCCAGGTGTCCTGATGCCCATCCAGGTGTCACTGTTCCCATGCCCCCTGCGGTGCCTCTGGAGCTGGCCAGGGTTCCAGAAAGTGTCCCCACACTCAGGGCAGAGGTGGGGCTGCTCTCAGCCATGCGTACGGTGGTGTTGCCGCAGGCTGGAGCTGACGCTGAAGCTCTTCCCGCATTCCCTGCATGTGTACGGCTGCTCCCCGGTGTACATCTGCCGGTGCTGCACCAGCGCCGAGCTCTCCCCGAAGCGCTTCCCGCAGTCCCGGTAGCCGAAGAGCTTCTCCCTGGTGTGGATGCGCCAGTGCGTGGCCAGGTTGGGATTCTGGCTGAAGCCCTTCCCACATCCCTGGAGCACCCCCAGACCCTGGAACTGGTGTACCCCCAGGCCACAGGAATGTGACACCCCTGTATCCTGAGACATGGAAAAGGGGAATACCTTGGAACTGGGGTACCCCCACACGATGGGTGCGGGATATTCTCACATCTCTGTCCCCCCTTACCCTGGAATTGAGGTACCCCTGTGCCATGGGAATGGGCCGCCCCAACATTCCTAAGATTCCCTTACTCTGGGATGGGGTCACCTCCATTCTCTGGGAGCGGGGTCCCTTCACACCGTGGCACCACAACCCGCCCCCATCCCTGGGACCCCCCGGGACCTGGGTCCCTCCCTGAGGTTTGAGGTCTCCCTGTACCACAAGGGCAGGGTCTCCCCCATTGCAGGTCCCTAAGGGACCCCAGAAAAAGCACCCACCCCCCCTCCACGATTCCAGGAGGCTCCCTCAGAACCTCTTACCGTGGCCAGGGGCCTCTTTGGCAGGAGGTGGAGAGGTCTCATCTGTGGGGGGCCCTCGAGCAGTGGGGTTTCCCGGGGATCCGTGGGGCCGGGGGAGGTCTCGGGGGGCCGACCCCCCCCCTCCACCCTTCCCCCGCAGCGTCCATTGCCGCCGTCCCCTGGCTGGGAGGGCCC
>NW_005054793.1:38372-40128 GCF_000277835.1 Geospiza fortis | reverse complement strand
CGCAGGCCTGGCTGAGACAGCGGGGGCTGCAGCGCATTGCTGCAGGCTGCGCAAGGATGGCCCCGGCAGCAGGGCTTTGACACCCCGGGAAAAAACTGTGCAAACACGGTTTTGATTTTCTTCTTAAAGATGTCATCACAGAGGTGTTACCAACCTCTCTAATTGGGCCAGCAGCACGTCCATCTTCACAGCCATCAGAGATTGGCTATGTCAGACATGGTGGAAGCTTCTAGCAGCTTCTCAAAGAAGCCATCCCTGTGGCACCCCCTCCCCCCTGCCAAAAACCAGGCTGTGCCAAGCCAACACATCTCCATCCTTGTGCCCCAGCCCTGCTGTCCTTGTCCCCATCCCATCCCCTCCTCCCCATCCTCATCCTAGTGTCCCCATCACGATGTCCCTATCCCCACCCATGTGTCCCAACCCCATCCAGGTGTCCTGATGCCCATCCAGGTGTCACTGTTCCCATGCCCCCTGCGGTGCCTCTGGAGCTGGCCAGGGTTCCAGAAAGTGTCCCCACACTCAGGGCAGAGGTGGGGCTGCTCTCAGCCATGCGTACGGTGGTGTTGCCGCAGGCTGGAGCTGACGCTGAAGCTCTTCCCGCATTCCCTGCATGTGTACGGCTGCTCCCCGGTGTACATCTGCCGGTGCTGCACCAGCGCCGAGCTCTCCCCGAAGCGCTTCCCGCAGTCCCGGTAGCCGAAGAGCTTCTCCCTGGTGTGGATGCGCCGGTGCGTGGCCAGGTTGGGATTCTGGCTGAAGCCCTTCCCACATCCCTGGAGCACCCCCAGACCCTGGAACTGGTGTACCCCCAGGCCACAGGAATGTGACACCCCTGTATCCTGAGACATGGAAAAGGGGAATACCTTGGAACTGGGGTACCCCCACACGATGGGTGCGGGATATTCTCACATCTCTGTCCCCCCTTACCCTGGAATTGAGGTACCCCTGTGCCATGGGAATGGGCCGCCCCAACATTCCTAAGATTCCCTTACTCTGGGATGGGGTCACCTCCATTCTCTGGGAGCGGGGTCCCTTCACACCGTGGCACCACAACCCGCCCCCATCCCTGGGACCCCCCGGGACCTGGGTCCCTCCCTGAGGTTTGAGGTCTCCCTGTACCACAAGGGCAGGGTCTCCCCCATTGCAGGTCCCTAAGGGACCCCAGAAAAAGCACCCACCCCCCCTCCACGATTCCAGGAGGCTCCCTCAGAACCTCTTACCGTGGCCAGGGGCCTCTTTGGCAGGAGGTGGAGAGGTCTCATCTGTGGGGGGCCCTCGAGCAGTGGGGTTTCCCGGGGATCCGTGGGGCCGGGGGAGGTCTCGGGGGGCCGACCCCCCCCCTCCACCCTTCCCCCGCAGCGTCCATTGCCGCCGTCCCCTGGCTGGAAGGACCCTGCCGGGGGGGAGAGAGGGGGCAGGGAGAGAACTGGGGTGACCCGAGGACACCCCACGCACCCCACGGGGGGGCCGCTGCCGGTCCCAAGGGAGGTTCGGCCTGCCCGAAGCCTCTCCGGGCCCCTACTGACGCTGGGGTCACACACACAGTGACATGATGGCACTGTCCTCGTCCCACCCCACAGCCCCTCCCACTCCCCCATGGAGGAACCCCTATATCTGGGGAGGGGTCGCTCCCTCTCGCCCCTCCTCCCGCAACTCAGCAGTCGCGGCGGAGCTCTCGGAAGGGGAAGCGGAAAAAAGAAAGGACACGGCGGGGACGAGGGGAATTGCTCACTCTCAGTTTGGGGGGGATGTCCCC
>NW_005054793.1:37499-38102 GCF_000277835.1 Geospiza fortis | reverse complement strand
TCAGGCTGGTTGGGGGACACACTGGGGGGACACTCTGGGGACGCTGGGGGGTGTGGGGGATACACGGGGATATGGGGGCTACTGACTGAGGGGATTGGGATACACTGGGGTGTCAGAGATAATGGAGAGAATGGGGAATTGGGGGATTCTCTGGGAACTGGGGGTTGCTGGGGGAATTGGGGAATACTGGGCGGACTGGGAAACTGGGGGGCTGCGGAGACTGGGGAATTGGGGCGATACTAGTGGGCCTGGAGGCCACTGGAGGGTGCTGGAGGACTGGGGTGGACTGGGGTGAGTTGGGCGATACTGGAGGGACTGAGGAATTGCAGGGACTACTGAGGGCTTACTCAGGGTTACTGGGGGGAACTGGGGGAATGGAGGGGCTGGAGAATACTGGGGGGACTGGACCATTGGAAAGACTTGGGTGGCTGGGAGTACCAGGGGACTGGGGGTTTACGGGAGAGACTGGGGAACTGGGGGATACTGGGGGTTTGAGGGATTGGGGGGAACTGGGGGTACTGGAAGTGACTGAAGGACTGGGGGGGATGGAGGATTATTGGGAGATACTGGAAGCACTTGGGGCACTCGGGGCTGGACACTGGG
>NW_005054793.1:36786-37376 GCF_000277835.1 Geospiza fortis | reverse complement strand
AGAACGAGGGGCTTGGGGGAGAGAACGCTGGGAATCCGGGCAAGGTAAGTACCGAGGACGCCGCGAGATCGTGGGGAGCCGGAAGAAAGGGCACTAGGCACACGGCGGGGATATCGGGAGGGACATCGGGGGGAGCCAGGACAGAGTGGGGGCACTGGAGTGACACTGGGGGTCCCAGGCCCAAGGAGGGATGCGGAGGCACAGGGGGGACCCAGCCCCAGGGTTGGGGGCCACTGGGGGGAGACTCGGTGGTCTCAGGCCCAGGGCAGGGTGGGGTGCTCTAGGGGGACGCTGGGAGGGTTCAGCCCCTAGCGTCCCCCTAGACGGGAGACGGGGGGCACCAGGAAAGCCCTCGAGGTGGGCGGTGACCCCTCTACCCCCAATTTATGGAGCACAGGGTGACCCCTTTCCACCCACACCCCGAATTGTTTGGGCCCAGGGGTGGTCCCCTTTTTTCCCCACTTTTTGGGCTGCGTGGTGATTCCTCTAGCCCAGCCCTTGTGTCCCAGCAGTGACCCCATTTCCCTACGGGATTTTCTGCCCCGATGGCGACAGACGAGCGGGCAACGCTGCTGGAGGTGCACCAGGCT
>NW_005054793.1:34319-36776 GCF_000277835.1 Geospiza fortis | reverse complement strand
GCAGTGCCAGAACCTGAAGTACCTACTGGAAAGCAAAATGCCTGCCTGGCTTGTGCTCCAGGCATCGCGCCCCGAGTTGTGCCGGATCCTCCTCCAGCGCTTCCCGGGGAATTCCCTGCATGTGACCGCCGGGATCCTGCGGCAGATCGGCCGCCTTGACCTCATCCAGCGCTTCCAGCTGCCCCTGGAAGAGCAAATCCTGGAGGAAACGCCCAGGGAACCTAATGGGGACACCCCCAACGTGACGGGGGACCCCACTTCAGGACATCATCCTGGAGGGATTCCAGCTCCACCCGTGAATCCCCGACGCTTGACAGAGAAGGATTTGATGACAGTCGCCCGAAGATTGGGAAGAGAGTGGCAGGAGGTGGGAATTCTGCATCTAGGGCTGGAGCGGAGCCGGTTAGAGCAGATCCAGGAGGAAAATCCGAACAATTCCATCCTGTGGAGTGCGAGATGCGGCGGGATGGGCAGCGGCGGCAGCGACATGAAGCCACGGTGTCCCAGCTCCTAGCCTGCCTTGAGCATGCGCGTCTTGATCCCGAAATCCTCGACTTCCTCCGGAGCCTCCAGGGGAATTGAGGGACTCCCAAACTCCATTTCTGGGGGAGGGGAGTGTGATGTCAAATTCATATAAAATTGGGACCATTAAATGCTGTTTTATTCCATGAGTGTGGAGTTTTAGGATGAAGCACCGAGAACATCCATCTTTACTCCTGATTTAAAGATCCCAGAAAGAAGTCCAGGCTCTGCTCCACTTCCTCAGGGATGGACGCAGCAGGTTTTGCAGTACTCTCCCAAGAGTTTTTCAAGTACTAACAGATCCTCTTCCCTACAAATTCCAACCTCTAGAGCTTCAAGAAGTCATGGGAATGTCAGGAGAGTCACAAGGCCACAACATCCTGAGCCCAGAATCCACAAACTCCTCTGGAGCTTCCAGGGGAATTAAGGGACCCCCTACACCCCAAACCCTATTTTGAGGGTGGGGTTATACCAAATTATTATCGGATCAGGACCATTAAATGTTGTTTTATTCCATAAGTGTGGAATTTTGGGGTCATTTCCAATTTGGGATGTGGGGAGGGAATCAAGGCTCTGCTCCTCTTCCTCAGGGATGGGGGCAAGGTTTTGGGGTCTTTCACAGGGGTTTTTGGGAGTGCTCACAGATCCCATCCCAATTCCTGTATCTCATCCAGGAAGAAGTCCAGGTCCTGGCGGGTGACAGCAGGATTGGTGATAATCTGCCGGAAGAAGTTGACGTGGGATCCTTGGGGTTGGTATCCCACCATCATGGAGCCCCTCCGGATCATCTTTTCCTTGATGGCTGGGGCCACCTAGGGGGAAACACCATTTCAGGAGGATTTTGTTTTTCTTTTTGGGTGATTTTTGGGGATTTGGAAGGCTGCTGGTGGTGGGGGGAATTTGGAATTCTGGGCTCACCTTTCCCAGTTTGTCCCAGAATTCTGGGGAGTTCTCCTGGCCCCGCAGGCTGGGTGGGATGAACCAGAAGCAGAGGTTGATAAATTCCGGCTGCAGGAAGAGAAAGAGGAAGGAGATCGTGGCCATTCACCCAATTCCCATAGGGATTTGGACTGCCAGGAATTCAGCCATGTGTATTTAGTTGTCTGGGGTTGGAACCTGCAGGATTTAATCCTTCAGGATTTAAACCCCCAAAATGGAAACTTCCAGGATGATTAAAACTCCAGGATTTAAACCCCCGGGATTTCAACCCCTGGGATGATTTAAATCTGTGGAATTCCAAACTCCAGGATTTCAGATTCTGGGATTTAAACCTCTGGGATTTGTCCTCAGGGATTTAAACCTCCAAGATTTAAACTTCTGGGACAATTCAAACCTCTGAGATTTCAGCCTCTGGGATTGAGAACTCTGGAATTTAAACTTTGGAGATTCAAACCTTTGGGATTAACCCCCAGGGAGTTAAACCTACAGGATGATTTAAACCTGTGGCATTCCAACCTCCAGGACTCTTAGGTGTCCATGTCCCCCATCCTACATTCCACCATCAACCTTACCTCAATCACCAGCTGGAATCCCTCCCTCCTCTTCACCTGCTCCAACAGATACCTGGGGAGAGCAAAGGGGTGAAGCCAAGTTTGGGAGGGTGGAGGGTCCCCCTGATCCTGGGGCTCACCGAGTGGCACCAAACGCCCGCTCCACACGCTGTGCCAGCCCCCGGGTCCCCACGGCTTTCCAGAGGATCCAGAGCTTGAGGCCGTCGGCGCGGCGGCCACACTGGGGGCTCTTGTCCCCTGTGTCCAGGGACACGTCGTAGAACTTGTCCCGCTGGAACAGGTACGAGGCCCCCACGCCATGGCAGCGCTGCAGGAGCCCCTGGGAGGGGCAGGGGGCACCAAAATTAATGAGGGGGCCTGTGAGGCATCCTAGGGGCACGAATTCAGGATGGGGGGCACCTACGGAGCTGTCACGGAGCAGGAA
>NW_005054793.1:31969-34287 GCF_000277835.1 Geospiza fortis | reverse complement strand
TGCCGAGCACTGCAACCCCACCATCAACAGCTTGTGGGGGTTCCAGGTCACTGAGTCAGCTCTGGTGGGGGAGAACAGCAGAGTGTGGGGGGGCCCTGTGGGGAAAAAGGGTATCCCCAAAAGCTCAGAGGGTGGGTGGGAGTCTTGGCATCCAGCGGGTCAAAATTGCCCAGGACAGTGGTGCCACTCGTGGCACACACAAAGAGGGGCTCCGAGCCCTGGGGGGGGATTAGGGAGCAGTCTGGGGGTATTGGAGGGTGCAGGGGGCATGGAAGCGGGTAGAGGGCAGGGGAGCACAGGGAGTCAAAGGTGGCCCAGGATGGTGGCACAGAAAACGAAGGGGCTCTGAGCCCTGGGTGGGCATTTGCAGGGACTTTGAGGGGTCTCAGGAGGAAGGCTGGGCGGGGCTGGAAGATGCAGGGGGACATTGGGGGTGCAGGAAATGGGGTACAGAGGACTTTGGGGCACACAGGGGACTGACTTTAAGAGGGGACAGCAGGTCTGGTGAGGACAGGAGCCATTGGGTGCACTGAAGAGTTGAAGAGACAGTGGGGGGGCATTGGAGGACATTCAGGTTATTTGGGGGGACACTGGGGAGATTTGAGGAGACATTGGGGGACATGGAGGGTGGTTTGTGAACATGGGAAGGGCTTTGGGAACATTGGAGAGGCTTTGGGGACTTAGAGGGGGACACACGGACTTTGAGGGAGCTTTGGGATCACTGGGAAGGCCGTTGGGGATACTGCGGAGGCATTGGGGAGTTTGAGGGACTTTGAGGTGTGCAGCCTCTCCTGACCTCAGCTTTCACCCTCTGGATCTCCTTCTCCAGCTCTTCTGGGATCATCTTCCCCCTGAAGGGAAGGGATAGGGATGGATACATGCAGGAATCCCCTGACCTGGGTTCCCTCGGGACCTCCCAGCACCCACCTCTCATCTGTCCGCACCAGGTGAACATTGTCCGTGCCAATTCCCAGGAGAGCAGCTCCTTTTAGGATGGAGTAATGGCTCTGGGCAGGAGAACAGGTGCAGGATTGGGGGGACCCCAGGAACCAGATCTGGGGCAACCTCAGGGACCAGACTTGGGGTAACCCCAGATTTTGGGTAATCTCAGGGACCAGACTTGGGGTGACCCCATGGGCCAGGTTTTGAGGTAACCTCAGTGACCAGGTTTTGGGGTGGCCCCATGGATCAGGTTTAGGTCAACCTCCAAGGATCAGCTTTGGGGCGACACCAGGATCAGGTTTTGGGATGACCCCAGGTGACCCCCTGGATCATGTTTTGTGGGGATCCCAGCAATCAGATTAGGAGTGACCCAGGAGATCAGGTTCGGTGTGACCTCAGGGGGCCACATTTGGGATGACTCCAGGAGTCAGGTTTTGGGGTGACCCCGGGAATAAGGTTTGGAATGACCCCATGGATTAGAATTGGGATGACTCTGAGGATTAGGTTTTGGGATGACCTCGAGCCCCCACTCCCACCTCCTGGGATGCAAACAGGCCCAGGCGAGGCAGGTCCCAGTTCCCTCTGTTCCGGCTCTCCGGGAAACGCTGGAATCGCGCCACGTTCATGGCCAACATGTTGGACATAGAGCCCCCTGCCCAGGACAAGGACCTCTGTTTCACCCCCAGGGCACCATGGACAGGCTGCCAGGGGCAGAGGGGGGACAGGGATACTCCTCGGGAAGGTCCGGGATACCGGGAGCGAAGATCCCATCGCCGCTGCTCCACCCTACGAGCTCCCGGAGCTTGGTCAGGACCTGCTCCTCCATCAGCACCAGCACTGGGGCCACTTCATATGTGTACCTGGAAGGGCCCAGCAGGAGTCGGGGGCTTCCCCTCCCCCTGAAACCTCAGAACCGCAAACAACTTCCCCCAGAGCCTCAGCACCCCAAAACCCTCCCCCCAGAACCCCCCTCCATCAGCACCAACACTGGGGGCTAGATCAGGGGAGTCAGCACAGGATTTTAGCAGGTCCTTTCTCATTTGGGCTCCTCAACACCCCCAAAACCCTCCCTCCAAACTTGAGCACCCCAAAATCCTCCCCCCAGCACCTCCCACTCCATCAGCACCAGGGGCTCCTTGCAGGTGGGTCTGGGGGAGGGGAGGGTCACGGCAGGTTTTTGAGGAGTCTCCCCACCCACTAGCCCCCCTTTGGGAGTGTCGGCGGCTCACGGGCTCGTGTTGAGGGTCTCGGTGAGGAACCGGCCAGCCAGGGCGTGGTGGTCCAGCCCTGAGAAAAGCTGGTTGAAGAACCGAGGGTGACCTGGGGCGGAAACACGTTGGGGATAGAGGGTGGTCAGGGGAGGACATGGCGGGGGG
>NW_005054793.1:31070-31706 GCF_000277835.1 Geospiza fortis | reverse complement strand
GGGCGAGGACATGGCGGGGGGACAGAGAGAGATATGGGAGGGAATAGGGGGAAAGGGGGGGGAACATGAGAGGGTTGGAGATGGCACATGGGGCATTGGACACGGGAAGATAAGGGAAGGAGCTGGGAGGTTCAGAGAGGTCATGGCAGGGTCATAAGGAGACTGGGGAGACAGGAAGAGGACATGAAGGGCAGACTGAGGGGGTGCGAGGAAATGGGAAAATGGGGCGGCTAGGGGAGATATAGGGGAATCAGGGGAGACACAAGAGGGACATGGAGGATCCCTGGACCTCCCCTCCCCAGGACCCACAACAAACACCCGACAACTCACCCCAAAACAACAGTTCCCAACTGAGCCCCAATTCAACACAAATTGAACACCATTTATAACAGAGGGGACATGGAGGGGAACATGGTGGGGACCACAACGTTTGACACTGGGAGGCACCAGGGGCCACACTGGGAACCGCTGGGCTGAAGTGAGAGCTGCCGTGCCAAACTGAGTTTGTGCAGGGCTAAACTGGGAGGCACTGGGCCTGCCCTGGGGCTGTACTGGTGTGTACTGGTGTGTACTGGGAGCGCACCAGTGCGGACGCTGAAGCGCAGCACGTCCCGGCAGCGCTGCAGGAGCTGCTCC
>NW_005054793.1:29189-31027 GCF_000277835.1 Geospiza fortis | reverse complement strand
GGGCTCCTTCCAGTCACACACCTGGGAAAGCGCTGGGAATGACTGGCAGGGACTGGGAATGGGACTGGAAACCGCAGGGGGAATGGGCTGGGAATGATGTTGAGAATGGGCTGGGAATAGAAACAAGACTGAGAATGGGACTGGGACTGGAACCAGGAACCAGAATGGGAATGGGACTGGCACTGGAACTGCAAACAGAATGGGGAATGGGAATGAGAATGGGGCTGGAAGTGGGACTGCAAATAGGACTGGAAATGGAAACAAGATGGGGAACAAGACTGGAAATGAGAATGGGACTGCAACTGGGACTTACTCTCATTCCCAACCCCAGTGCCACTCCCAGTCCTGTTCCGAGTATCAGATTGGGAAGGGGACTCGGAATGGGAACAGGACTGGAAATGGGAACGGGACTGAGAATGGGACTGGGAATGGGATTAGCTGTTGGAATGGGGCTGGAAGCGGGACTTGTATTAGGAACAGGATTGGGAATGGGACTGGAAGTGGGTTTCAGAATGGGAATAGGACTGGGAAAGGAGCAATATTGTGACCCTCACCCCCTTCCATGTCTGCTTCCAGTCGCACGCCTGGGAATGACTGGGAATAGGATTGGGAATGACTGGGAATGGGAATGGGATTGAGACTGGGACAGGGAATGACTGGGAACAGGACAAGCAATAGGGACAAATCGGGAACCCCACCCCCTCCCAGGGGGCTCCTTCCAGTCACGTACCTGTGGGGACAGGAATGGGATTGGGATTGAGAATGGTACTGGAAACAGGAATAGGATGGGATGGGACTGGGGACCCTCCCCTCCCGGGTGCCCCAGTGTCCCAACCTTCTGTGTCACATCTGTGCTCTTCCGCACGCCCTCCTCCAGCAGGATCTGGAACACTTCCTGCAGGAATTCCTCCCCAGCGGCTGTGTCCAGGCCAGGACATTCCAATGGGATGCTGTCCCCAGCCCCAGAGGGCTCAGCCATGGCAGGAGAACACAGGGAGACCCCAAAGTGCAGCAGGAGGGACCCCGGAATTAGCAGCAGGTGGCAGGGGTGGGGGATCCCAGGATGAGCTTCTCCTGGAAGGAGATAATCTTGGGATAAAGTGATCCCGGGACAAGGATCTCCTGGGATAAGGCAGTCCCAGAACAAGGTGATTGTGGGACAAGGATCGCCTGGGAAAAGGTGATCCCAGGCTGAGCTTCCCCCTGGGATGAGGTGCTCCTGGAATAAGGCTCTCTCAGGATGAAATTCTCCTGGGATACGGTGGTTCCAGAATGATGTTCTTCTGGAATGAGGTAGTTCTGGAACAGGATGATCGCAAAATTAGGTGTTCCCAGGATGGGTTTCTCCGGGCATCGGGCTCTCTGGGCTCACCTCTCCTCTCACCTCTGCCAGCTGGAATTTTCCAAGATCACGTGCTGCCAGGAACAGGTTCTCCTGGAATTAGGTGATCCTGGGACCAGATGATCCTAGAATTAGGTGCTCCCAGGAGAAGCTTTTCCTGGATCAGGCCCCCCCTCCCCCAGTGCCCCCCCCCGCCAGTGTTTGGTGTCCCCTATGTCCTGTGTGCCCACACCCATTCCCAGTGCCCTTCATTTCCAGTGTACCCCAAATCCCAGTGCTCCATTTCCAGTATCCCCCTCATTTCCCAGACGCCACAGGGGGAGCCAATACCAGCCCCGTGGGGGTGGGAAGGGACAAAAAGTGGGGCAGAGGAAAGGGGCGGACCAGCCCCCAAAAGGAGTCACGGGGAACACCCGGAGGGAAGGGGTAGGAGTGAGGTGGGGGGGGCCCGAAGCGGGGTTGTATTAGGGGGTCCCCAAGGGTATGTCGCGAACGG
>NW_005054793.1:25167-27929 GCF_000277835.1 Geospiza fortis | reverse complement strand
GTACTGGAGCCCGCCCAAAAATCCATAAAAATTTACTGATCCCACCTTTTCTTACCCCAAACGAGCTTTACCTGGGCGAGAAGTAAGGCCAAAGGCTCCCACAGCATGGCTCAGGTAATGAGCCCCCACCCCCTGCATCCTGACACCCCCAGGCCCAGGAATTTGGGGGAACAACGGCCCCAAAAAATGGGAAAAGGGAAAGAAGAGGGGAGAGAGCTGGAGCTTCCCTCCCCCTGTGCCAGGGTGGGGGGTGCCTCCCCATCCCCCCATCCTGCTCCAGGGGATATCACAGGATTATCCCTGTTTTCCTCAAGATTATCCTGGTTTTCCCCAGAAATATCCTGAATTTTCCCCTTAGCCCTGAGGGCCTGTGAGGCCTCAAAAAAGGAAGTTCAAGCTGCCCCTCAACACGTGGACTCTTCCCAAACTTCCACAGTATTATCCCAAATTTTTCCCCTGATTATCCCAGTTTTCCCCAGGATTTCCCAAATTTCCTCAGTAGCCTTTAGGGCCCCAATAAAGGCAGGTCAGTCATTCAGTAGTTGGTTTGGGGGTGTCTTTGCCTCCCCCCACCTTCCCCTCCCCACTTTTGGGGTTCTTCCAGAGTTATTCCTGAATTCTCCCGGTTTCTGCTGGAATTGTCCCAGTTTTCCCTGGGATAATCCAAATTTTCCCCAGGATTATCTTGAAATTTCCTGTTATCCATTAGATTCTCTCTGGGCTGGAAGAAGTTTTTCCAACCCCAAACACACCCTGGGGTCTTCCCAGAGCTACCCCAGGATTATCCCAGTTTTCCCTGGTATTCTCTCAAAATTTCCTCTCATTTATCCTGAATTTTCCTTGTGATTATCCCACTTTTCTCCAGGATTTCCCAAATTTCCCTGGTAGCCTTTAGGTCCTGTCAGGCCTCAAATTTGGGGTTCACTGCCCCCCAAACCCTCCTTCTCTGGGGCTCTCAACAGAATTATTCAGGAATTACGCCAAATTTTCCCCATAATTCCCCATTTTTTTCCTGAGATTATCCCCTAATTTCCCATTAACCCTTAGGTCCCAACAGGCCTCAAAAAAGGGGGTTCATCCTCCTCCATTCCCAGTTTTGGGTTCTTCCCATTTTGCCATGGGTTTATCCCACTTTTCCACAGGATTATCCCAAAGTTGCTGCATAATTCCCTTGAATTTTCCCATTTGACCTTAAATCCTCATTGGGCTGAAAGAAGAGGGTTCAACCCCCTCTGTTCCACTTCAGGGTTGTCTCAGAACTATTCTGGGATCATCCCACATTTCCCCTGACATCATCCCCAAAGCTTCCCCAGATTATCTCAAACTTCCCTTGACATCATCTCAAAGTTTCCCCAGAACTTCCCTCAAGATCATCCCAAATTTCCCTCGAGATCATCCCAAAGTTTCCCCAGGATCATCCCAGAGTTTTCCCAGATTATCCCAAAGCTCCCATCAGGGCCCAGAAGCAGGGGGCTGCTGCCCCACCCCCCCTCCAGGGTGCCCCCCGGTGTTCGCGGGCTGGGGCTGATCCTGGGGGTCCCTCCCTGTTCCAGGCGAGTCTCCTGGCCTGCGAGGGGCTCTCGGGCGTCTGCCTCGTCCCCACCGTCGCCAGCAAGAAGATGATGCCCAAATCCGGCGGGAAACAGGACGGGAACCGGGACCGGGGCTCCAGCCCTGACCTCCTGGTACGGAGTGGGACGCCCTGGCTGGGATCTGGCACCTTCCATGGGGGATCCCACCTTTGACTGGGGGATTTCGCCCTTAATTTGGGGGTTTATGCCGTCAGTCTGGCTTTTCCCACCTTTAATTTGGGGCTTCCCTGCTTTAATTTGGAGTTTTCCACATCTAATTTGGGTATTGCCGCACTTAATCTGGGGGTTTCCACTTTTAATTTGCTTTTTCTATGTTTAATTTCTTTTTTTCTGGCTTTTATGGGGGGTTTCCAACTAATTTTTTTTCCTGCTTTAATTTGGGCTATTCTGCCCCAAATTTGGCATTTTCTACCTTTAATTTGCCTCTTCCTCCTTGAATTTGATTTTTTTCTCCTCGAATTTGAGGTTTTCTCCCTTTAGTCATCCTTTTCTATATTTTATTTGACCTTTTCCACTTCTAATTTGGCTTTTGCCTCCTTTAGTTTTCCTGCTTTAGTTTCATTTTCCCACTTCTCATTTGACCTTTTTCTGCTCCAATTTAGTTTTTCATCCTTTCATTTCCTATTTCTGGCCCTTACTTGATTTTCCTTCCTTCACTTGCCCTTTGTTTTCTTTTATTGGACTTTTTCTCCTTCATTTGGATTTTTCCTCTTTTATTTGGTCTTTTCCTGCCTCGGATTTTCCTGTTCTAATTCCACTGTTTCCCCTTCAATTCCATTATCCCCCAACCTCCCCATTCCCTGCTCATCCTGAACCCTCCCTCCCCAATTTCCTGCCCCGATTTATCCTCCCTAATCCCCCCATCCCAATTCCTGTCCCCCAATTCCTGCTCCCCAACCTGCCCCAATTCCTTCTTGCCCAATCCCCCATTCCCAATCCATCCTCCCCAATTCCTGCCCCCTTCCTAATCCCTGGTCCCTCCATCTCCCTTTCCCAAATGCCCCGTGATTCCTTCCCCCTTCCCAACCCCTCCCCCATCCCGCCATCCCAATTCCTGCCCCCCAATCACCCCTTCCCAAACCCCTCCCTGCCAATTCCTGGACCCTCAATCTCCTCTTCCCAATCCCCTCTCCCCAATTCCTGCCCTGTTTCCAACCCCTCCTAATTTCT
>NW_005054793.1:23160-24932 GCF_000277835.1 Geospiza fortis | reverse complement strand
CAGGCGCAGGACGGCCGGGGGGGGGGATTTGGGGGGGCTGCTGGGGGGCCCCCCGGCTCTGAACCCCCAAATCCCCCCCATTTCAGATGGTGGTGATTGAGCAAAACGGCTCCTTCCAGCTCAAGAACTTCATCTGCGACCACTGTTTCGGCGCCTTCCGGAGCAGCTACCACCTCAAACGGCACATCCTCATCCACACCGGTAACGAGCCCTCGTTAATGAGCAGCCCCCCCACCTCCTCCCTCTACCGCTAATGAACCCTCGTTAATGAGCAGTCCCCCCAGCCCTTCCCTCGCTAATTCCCGGCCGGAATTCCAGGGGAGAAGCCGTTCGAGTGTGACATGTGCGACATGCGCTTCATCCAGAAGTACCACCTGGAGCGGCACAAGCGCGTGCACAGCGGGGAGAAGCCCTACCAGTGCGAGCGCTGCATGCAGGTATTCCCGGAGAATTCCCGTGGGAATGGGCGGGGCCCCCTGCCATCCCCAGCGCCACCGCCGGAGCTGACCCCGCCTTGTCCCCGCAGAGCTTCTCCCGCACGGACCGGCTGCTCCGACACAAGCGCATGTGCCAAGGCTGCCAGACCAAGACCCCGTCCGACTCCCAGCTCCTGCTGTGAAAATCTGGGAATACCGGGAAGTTCAGGGGGTGCGGGAGGAGGGTGTTTCTTCCTGCACCCCCCACATCACCATGCTCTGCCTCACCTGGATTTCTCACCCCTCTAAGGATGGGGAAGAACGCGAGCGCTGCCAGCATGAAAAAAACTCGGATCGTTCCTGCCCTCTGGCCTAAAAACTTGGATTATGATCCCAAAAATCCTCCTGGAATCTTCAAGTGCCCCCCCCCGCTATCGTTGTACCCCTGAATCCACCCCTCCCCCTCTTAGGAAAGACTGGGAACCCCCAAACTGCCTGAAATCCCGGCGGATCCGGGATGCCTGTGCACAGGTAGGAGGGTCCCACTGGGAACAGCAGCATCAATGCCTCTCTTTGGGAAAAGGAGGAAAACTGAAGATGTTGGGAGGTGCCTCAGCTTGGGGGGGGTGCACCCCCCCTTTTTTTTTTTTTTTTGAAAATAGGAAAAAAAAAGAAATTTGCCCCCCCGCCCCTTGAGTGGCGCATCCTGTGGGACACTCAGCAGCACTTCCCATTTCCTCTGGAACTCCTTCAGATTTTGGGGGGCTTCTCCTACTTCCACATAGTTTTGGGGTGCTGCCTATGTCTCCCCATGCTGGGAGGTCTGCGCCCTAGGTGGGAGCGAGGAAGGGGGGGCAAGGGGACCCCAGTTTCTGGGGAAACGCTGCTCCAAGGGAAAGGAAAACCCCTTGATCAGGGGCAAGGTGAGGGGGGCAGGAGCAGCCCCTGAAGACCACGAGGTGGGCCCTGCTCTTCCCCCATCACAGACTGCTCCAAGGGGCAAGAGAGATGAGTTTGCGCCCACCCATTTTTATGCCCTGAACCTCCTTTCTGGGCCTGCAGGAATTTTGGGAAGGGCCCAAATTTTGGGGACCTCCCCCAATGACACTTCAAGAAGAACTTTGGCTCTGCTGAGCCCATTCCCCCAAATTTGTGGGGCCCAGGGGGGCAGTTTGGGGGCTGCAGCAGGGTTGGGGTGCTGGGGGAGGTTGGGGGATTCTGGTGGGAGAGGTGGGGGGAGGAAACTCCAGGGCCCCCCACCTGTGAGGGCTCCCAGCCCCCTCACACCCCCCAGCTTCGTTTTTGGGGTGTTTTGTTGGGATTTAGGGTTTAATACAGTTATTTTGCTATGGGGGG
>NW_005054793.1:17523-23017 GCF_000277835.1 Geospiza fortis | reverse complement strand
CCCCCCTTTCCCCTCTGTCCCCCCAGTTTCCCCCTCCACTGTGTGTCCTCCCTCCTCCTTTTGGGTTTTTTTAAATAAAAACTTGGGTTTTTGCTTTTTTTAACCCCAAATTTAAGTCCTTCGGGGGAGTGAGGGGGCACCCCAGAACCCACTCATGCCAAACAAAGTCAGGGGAGGTTACACTGGGACTATGGGGGATTTAAATTGGGGAGGGGCGCAGAGGTGTCCCCTCTTTATAGCTAGGGGGAGTCCCCGGGTGACCCTCGTATTCTGGGGTGTCCCCCCAATTGGGGAGGGGTCCTCAAGTAGCCCCTTTGTCCCTGGAGGAGTCTGTAAGTCAGAAGGGACCTCAGGTGCCCCACCCCCATACCCCAGGGGTGTTCCCTCACTTCAGGGGGGTCCCAAGATTCCCCTCTCCCCCCAAGTTCCCTTTACAGCCCCCCCAAATTCATGAACCCCCCCCAAAATTTCCATAACTTTATTTTGCAAAAATAGAAAAGTCCCGTGTCCCCCCTGAGCGCGGGAGGGGGTGGGTGGGTTGTAAACATGGCAGGGGGGCCCCCCAAAAAGGGGGGAATTAGCAGGGTGCAGCAGCAGGGGGGGCCCTGTTCTGAGGGGGACCCGATGTAAACGGAGAGGAATAAATAGGGGTGAAAGTGCAGCCCCCGGGGGGGCCCTTCTGTGTAGTGTAACAGGCTCCCCCGCAGGGCTCAGCACCCCCACATTTTTGGTCTCTGTAGTGTTTGGGGGGGGGCACCAGGGGAGGGCAGTTTTGGGATTTCCCTCAGCACCCCAACAGCATCAAAAAGCAAAACCCACAAGCAGCCCCCTGCCAATATAAACAGTGTGCCCCCAGATTTGGAGGGTAGGATGTCCTGGGGGAGAAGGGGGGTGTGTTCCCCCTCACAAATCCACCCTGTGTCCAATAAATAAACCATAGGAGGGCACCGTGGGAGTGTCAGGCATTAATTTGGTGGGGAGGTGCTCGGGCCCCCAACTCTCCCCCCCCTCACACCCCCCCAGTACAAGGGGGGATGGCAACAGGGTCTGAGGGGGCTTTGGCGTGAAGCTGAGCTTTGGGGGGTGCCCCCACTCCCCCAGCTTAAGGCAATAGCTTTGCTCTGTCAGTCTCTGTCCCCTTCCCCAAATTCAGGGAGGGGCACTTTGGGGAGCTCCCCCTCCCCAGAGCAAAAGGGAGGAGGAAGGCAGCTTCCCTGGAAGGCAGCTCTGAATGTCCCACCCCACTGGGGACGGGTTTTGGAGATCCCCCCCAAGTTGGCGGGGCTATGGGGATGTGGAGGGGCCAGGGGGACTGTCCTGGGCAGCAGGAGGGTCTGGGGGTGAGTGGGGGGCATCCCCCCCCACTTCGGTGAAGATTTCAGGGTTCTCCAGCATTTCGCGGATCAGGGGGGGCATCGGCCCCGGGATCTCCGTGCGCAGGGTGATGGCTCGTTCTGCCCCTGGGGGAGCCAAAATGTCAACACCCCTGAAGGCCTTGGGCCCCTCCTGAGAGATGGACCCCCCCTTCCAAAAAATGAGCTTCAACACTCTCTCAAATTTCAACTCCCACCCAAAACCCTGAACCCCCAAAACCTTGGACCCCTCCAAGACCTTGAACACCTCCAAAATGAGCTTCAATTGCTGCAAAGCCTTGACAAGCCCCACAAGAGATTGAATCTCCCCGAGGCTTTGAATCCCACTCAAAAATGAACTTTAACGCCCTCCCAAATGTCAACAGTCCCCAACTTTCAAAACCCCGCAAAAGCTTCAACGCCTTCGAAACCTTGAACCTCCCCAGATACTCTGAACAACCCCAAAATGAGGTTCAACCCCCCCACCCCCCCAAAACCTTGAAACACCCCCAGGACCTTCAACTGTGCCTCTCTGAGAGCTTCAAATCCTGTGGTGCCAGGGGCAGGTTTGGGGGTGTCCTGATGGGTTTTGGGGTCCTGGAGGGGTCCTGGGAAGGTTTGTGGGTTGCCTCCTTTGGTGGTGACTTTGAACAGCGTTTGGGAAGATGACTGTGGCTAGGGGGTTTTGGGGGGATCCCAAGGGGGTTTGGGGGGTTCTGGGGTCCTGGCAGGGTTGCCACAGTTGGGGGGCCCCGGGGATCTGGGGGTTGCTCACCCTTGGTGCTGATGCCACGCAGGTCAGTGATTTTGAGCAGCATCTGGGGGAAACGCTGAGGCTGCCACGGGCGCCGGCGCCGGGCATAGACCCGGAGAGCCTCGAGCAGCGGCTCCTGCAGCCGCTCCACGCGCCGGGGCTGCTCCAGCTCCATCCGGTCTGGGGAGAGAGAGACACCACCTGCATAGACATTGTCCCCATTTCCCCTGTCCCTGTGTCCCCATGTCCCCACATGCCCATCTTCTGTCCTAGAGATCCCCCTGTTCCCCCAGTATCCCCTCATGTCCCCACCTCCGCAGCTGAGCGGCCACAACTCAGTCCCATGTCCCCATGTCTGCCATAGCCCTGATACGTTCCCACGTCTCTGCAATGTCCCCCAAAACCTCACCCTGACAGATGAGGCAGATGGCACTGAGCAGCCCTGGCTCAGTCCCCTGTGCCCCCCATTCCCCCATGTCCCCACCCCCACAGATGAGGCAGATGGCACTGAGCAGCCCGGTCTCGGTGTCATCGAGCTGCAGCGGCAGCAGCTGCCCTGCGAAGGCGAACACGAGGTCGGTGAGGGGCCCGAACCCCGCGTTGTGCATCTGGGTCCGGGTCAGCGTCAGCCCGTCCGAGAACGTCATCGTGTCCTGCTCCGGCGTGTAGCGCGTGCAGATCCGCAACATCTGCAGGGCAGGGACCCCAAAATCATCAAGGGGCACCACAACACATCCAGGGACACCAAAAATCCATCCAGGGTCACCAAAATCACCCAAGGGCAACAAAATCCACACAGGGACACCAAAAACCCTAGAAGGGCCTGAAAACACCTCCAGGGACAACAAAAATCCACCCAGGGTCAGCCCATCCCATCATTGTGTCCTGCTCTGGAATGAAGCAGGTGCAGATCCACAGCATCTGCAGGGCAGGGACCCCAAAATCCACCCAGGATCTGCCCACCCTGGAGCACTGTCGTGTCCTGTTCTGGCTCTGCCACAGGACAGACACAGCACTGGGTGGGGGTCGGGGTCAGGGACACCCCAAAATAGCCCAAGGTCACAAAAAGCACCTAAGGGACCCCAAAGTTTCCCACCAAGGGATCCTCAAACCCACCCAGGCCCTCCCAGGAGACCTCCCAGCCCCTCTCCAGGAGAGCTGTCTCTGGGGTGGCGAGGTCAGGACCATCGTGGGCCACCCCAAGCCCCTTCAAGGAGCCCCTAACCCCCCTGAGGAGCCCCCCCAAGCCTCACCAGAATGTCGAGGCAGGCAGCCTTGAGCAGAGTGATCTGGTCGGCCATGCTGAGCCCTGTGAAGCCTGGGAGCCTCTTGGCAAACTCCACGATCTTGATGATGCACTTGGTGGCCAATTCGCTGAACTTGTCCCACAGCCCCAGGTCCAGCTGCACCCGGTGGTCAGCGCTCGAGTTCTGGGGTCACGGGGGGGCCACGGCTGTTAGGGGACTGGTCAGGAGCCCCTGGGACCCCCTGGAACCTCTGGGACCCCAACCCCAGCACCCTGAACTTGTCCCACAGCCCCAGGTCCAATTGCACCCAGCAGTCAGCACTCAGATTTTGGGGGGGGATGGCTCAGTTATGGGGGTTCAGGGTGGATTGGGACTCCCTGAGACCACTGGGACCCCCTGAGATCCCAATCTCAGTAACCCCCAGTCCTAGGTCCAGCTGCACTATGTGGTCAGTGCTCAACTTATGAGGGACACGGGCTCACTTATGGGGGTTCAGGACCTGCTGGGACTCCCTGGAAAGTGCTGGCACTCAGTGACCCCCAGCCCCAGGTCCAGCTGTCCCCCCTTACTCAGCAGTTGAGTTTTCAGGGGTCAGGGCGTGCAGAGACCCCGCTCTGAGCTCCAGCATTAGAGTCCCTCCCATAAGTAACCCCCCAAACACCACCCAAGACCCCCAGCGCTGTCCCAGTGCCCCCCTAGCCCTGAACTTGTTCCCAGCCCCCCAGTGCTCAGCACTTGTGGTTTGGAGGGATCAGGAGGGAACCGGGACCCAACTGTAGGTGTGAGGGCTGGGTTTGGGGTCACCCCCAAAGGGACCCCCAAAAACCCCTGAGGACAGAAACCTGGTGCCCCACTCCCTCTGAACATGTCCCCAGCCCCAGCTGCCCCCAGTGCTCATGTTTGGGAGGATCAGGAGGGAGCAGTGACCCTGCCCCAGATTGGAAGGCTGGGGGAGGGTTGGGGCCCCCCTTGGTCCCCCCAGACCCCCAGCCCTGCTCACCGTGGTGTACTTGCCCAGCTGGCCCAGGGAGGGGAAGGTCTCCTGGTGGGCTCTGCTCACCCTCCGCACCAGCTCGGCCAGCTCGGGGTTCAGCTCATCCCCACCCAAATCCTCCTTCACCTCCTTCTTCCTCTTGTTCCGGTCGTTCTGCACGGCTGGGGGAGTGGGATTGGGGGTTGGGGGCATTGGTGTACCCCCTCAGATCCCTCCCAGGTGGGGTTTCCTCCCCCCTCCCCCAAAAATCCCCCCATGGGACAGGAACATCCCCACCATGAGCATCCCCAGAACCCTGGGACCCCTCAGCAAAGCTTTGGGGGAGGGGGTCTCAATTTTAGGCAACTCCTCTGCAGGACCAAGGGAGGAAAAGCCTCACACCCAAGGGTGGAAAGCCTCACACCCACAGTCCCCCACAGCCCCAAATCCTCCCCAAGTCCCTTCCAAGAACAGGAACATTCCCAGGCCCACCGGACACAGGCGGCGCCTGCGCCAGGGGCCCCTCGGCAATGTTTGGGGGGGTCCCCAACTTCGGGGGACCCCGGCCCAGACCCCCTCGCACCTTCCTTGGACATTCCGACCTGGAAGCACTTCTGGAGGCGGCAGAACTGGCAGCGGTTGCGGGTGACCTTATCGATCTGGCAGTTGCGCTCCCGGTGACATGTGTACACCATGTTCTTCTGGATGCTCCTCCGGAAAAACCCCTGCAGTGGGAAAACGGGGGGTCAGGGCACCCCCAAACTGGGAGCACCACTATCACACCCCCAGGGATCCCAGTAAGGCTCCCCAGTGCTTGGGATGGAGCTCCTCGGTGGCTCCCCAGTATCCCAGGGTGGGGCACAGGGCTTGGGGGGCTCCCACTTCCCTAGGGGGTGCCCACTGGCCTGGGAAGGAGTCCCCATCCCCCAGGTGTGGTCCCACTCACCCCACAGGGTCCGTGATGTCCCCAAGTGTCCCCATTACAACTCCCCAGTGCTTGGGGGATTCCCACTCTCCCAAGGCGTTACCATTCCTCAGGTGGATCCCCACTGCCTGTGGCGAGCCCCTTTTATTGGGGCAGGTCCCCAGGAACCCCCCTCCTCCAAGTTCTGGGTCCCCACTGCCCCCCGCTCCCATCACAGGGTCCCCACTGCCCCCCCCCTTCCCC
>NW_005054793.1:16812-17409 GCF_000277835.1 Geospiza fortis | reverse complement strand
GGGCCGTGTCCCCCAAAACCCGCCCAGGGGAGGGCTCCAGGGCTGGGGGGGCAAAAGGTGGAGGGAGTTAAACAGCCCCTCTCAACCCCTCTCCAAAGGGGCCCCAGCCCACAACGGGGGATGGGGGAAACTGAAGCACAGAGGGCTTCAGTGTGATTTTGGGGGTCTCGCTGTCACCTCCACGGCCCTAAAACCTGAGTTTCAAATCCCCAAAATTGGGGCTGAGGGGCTGGAATCCGGGGGTTCCACCATGGGTGGGGGACATATCAGCGCTCACCCTCTCCCCTCTGATCCCCAACACCTGGCATGGGAACATACCCAGCTTCCCCAAACCCCAAAATCCGGGAGAAGGGTCCCCAGCCCCCTCAAATCCCCCCCGCGCAGTGCCGGGGGTGACACAGGGGGAGGGAGGAGCCCCCCGACGCGCAGCCCGGGCGGCAGTGGGGGAGGGCCGGCTGGTTTCAGATTTTTTTTTGGGTAGGTTTTGTGTGTTTTGCTAAAAAAAACCCCAAAATTGCTGAAATTGAGGAAATTCCGGCCTCGAGTGGCGCGTTTATAACCGCGGGGGAAAGGGGGAGCGAGGGGGACCCCGCCCAG
>NW_005054793.1:13142-14352 GCF_000277835.1 Geospiza fortis | reverse complement strand
ATTGGAGCAGAGGGCGCGGCCTGGGGCGCGGACACGCTGTGTCGCGTACACACGTGTCACATGTGTCACACGGTATCAGACGTGTTTGTCCCCTCCTGTGTCCTCCCTCCCTGGGGGGCACCCAGGCCCCGACCCCTGTCTCCCCCAACCCCTCCCAGTCCTCCCAGTCCCCGCGTCGTCACGCCCTCCCCAGTCCCTCCCAATTCCACGCCGTGCACTCCCAGTCCTCATGTCATCACCCATCTCCCTAGTCCGCCCAGTTCTTCCAGTCCTTTCCAGTTCCCTGTCACTACCCCAGCCCTTCCCAGTCCCTCCCAGTCCCCTTGTCACCCCTCAATCCCTCCCAGTCCTACCAGTTCTCCCACTCCCTCACGCCATCTCCCCAGTCCTTCCCAGTCCCTTCCAATCCTCTTGTCACTTCCCCCAGTGTGTGCACTGTGGACAGGTGTGTGTCAGCATGTCCAGGTGTGTGTGAGCGTATCCAGGTGTGCACAGGTGCGCACAGGTGTGTGTGAGTGTGCGCAGCTGTGTCTGGGTGTGCAAGGGCTGTGCCAGCACCGCCTGCCCGACTGCATTGCTGGGGCTCTGCAGGAGTAACACACCTGTACACGGAATCACTGCACAGGTCACTGCACAGCTCACACACCTGTCCACAGGATCACTGCACAGGTCACTGCATGTGTCACACACCTGCACACAGGTTGATCACATGTAAAGAAAGGCATGTCACACACCTGTACATGGGATGATCACGTGTCACTGCGTGTGTCACACATCTGTACACAGGATGATCCCATGTCACTATGTGTGTCACACACCTTTACACGGGATGGTCATGGGTCACACACCTGTACATGGGATGGTCACATGTCACTGCACGTGTCACACACCTGTACACGGTATGGTCAAGTGTCACTGCATGTGTCACACACCTTTACCCAGCCTCTAGTGAGCACACACATGTCTGGGCATGAGGACACGTGTGCAGGGTGTGTCCCTGCACATTACACACATGCACACACGTGTCCCCATGGCCGGACACGCGTGTAACCCCCCCCATCCCCGCCTCTCCCCCCGTGCCGGGAAAAGGGGAGGGGAGGGGTTGGAGTGGGGGAGGGGCAGGAATGGGCTCATGGAAAAAGTTTTGGGTGGAAATTCCTCTCCCCGCCCCTCCCCCACTGCAGCTCAATGGCCTCTTTGTGCAGCCCCG
>NW_005054793.1:12638-13129 GCF_000277835.1 Geospiza fortis | reverse complement strand
CCCTGTGAGCCCCAATCGTGGCCCACATGTCCCCAACCTGTGTCCCCCCAGTAGCATCCCCCCGTAAACCCCGTGACTCCCAAGTCACCATATCTCTGGGTCCACCCAATCGTGTTGCCCCCCATGTCTTTCGTGTCCCCTGTGACCTCCCCATGTCCCCAATGTCCTGTGTGTCTCCCCATGGCCTCTGTGTCCCTTATGCTGCTGCGTGTCCCATAACCCCTTCCTCCCCCCAGTCGTGTCTCCCCGGTGTCCCCTGTCCCCCACGTCCCCTGTGCCCTACCATGCCTCCATGATCCCATGTCCCCAACCGTGTTCCCCATGTCCCCTGTGCACCCCTACGTCCCCTCTGTCCCCCCAGATGTGTTTCCCATGTCCCTGCACATCCCCATGTCCTCCATGTCCTGTGTGTCCCCCCATGTCCCTGTGTCCACACATAGCCCCCGAACTCATGTTGCCTGCCCTCAATTTCTTCCATGTCTCCCGTGTCC
>NW_005054793.1:10513-10816 GCF_000277835.1 Geospiza fortis | reverse complement strand
GGTGGCCTTGGGAGGGGTGGCCTGTGGAAAAGCTGTGGGGGACTGTGTGCCGTATCAATGATGCTGGGGGTCCCTGTGGGGTGGGGGGTCCCTAGAGAACCCATGGGCTGTCTGGGGAATTTGGGGCACCTGGGTGGTGCCTCTGGACTTTCCCAGTTCCTGCTAGTGCTGATCTCCCCTTTTCCCTTCCCCAGGCCCTACTGAGCCCCCTCCCCACCATGTTCCTGCTGCCCTGCTCTGCCCTCGCCCTCCTCCTGCTCACCTGCCTGGCTCTGGAGCCGGCCCCGCGCCGTCCCCCGCCCT
>NW_005054793.1:7613-9324 GCF_000277835.1 Geospiza fortis | reverse complement strand
CTGCTCGAGGGGGACACTGGGGATTGACAGCAGCACTGGGACAGCTCAGCAGCGACACCTGGCTCTGATGGGTGACACTGGGACAGTTTGAGGGGGTCACCAAGGTGTGACAGGAACACTGGGCTGGGACAGGGACAGGGACACTGGGACAGTTCGATGGGGACACTGGAGTGGTCCAGGGACACTGGGACAGCACCATGGGGACACTGGGGTGGGACCGGGACACTGGGCTGTGACAGAGACAGGGACACTGGGACAGTTCAGTGGGGACACTGGGGTGGGGCAGGGGCACTGGAACAGCTCGACAGGGACATAGGGGTGTAATGCTGGGGTGTGACAGGGAAATCAGGACAGCCTGATGGGAACACTGGGGTGTGATAGGAATGGGGATGCTGGGGTGTGACAGGGACAGTAGGACAGCTCAGTGGGGGTGTGACAGGGACACCGAGATATGAGAAGGACAGAGACACTGGGATGTCACAGTGACAGGAGCACCGGGACAGCTCAGTGGGGACACCAGGGACACAGGGACAGCTTGATGGAGCACTGGGATTTTATGGGGACAAGGACAGGGACAGGAACACTGGGACAGCTCAACAGGGACACCAGAATATGACAGGGTCAGGGACATGGGATGAGCCCATGGGGTCACCAGGCAGTGATGGGGTCACAGTGTGACCCCCGTGCTGAGCTGTGAGTGACAGAAACACCCCATGGGGATACTGAGCGGTGAGGGGTCACAGTGTCACCCCACAATGGACTGTGGGTGACTGGGACACCCCTTGAGGACACTGAGCTGCAGTGGGTCACAGTGCCACCCCATGATGGACTTTGGGTGAAACAACGCTGGGACACCCCGATCATGACAAGAAATTGTGACAGGTCACGGTGTCACCCCCATGGCTGAGCTGTGGGTAACAGTGACACTGGGACACCCCACTGGTGATATTAAGTTGTGACAGGTCACAGTGTCACCTCCATAATGAAATGGAGGTGACAGTCACACTGGGACACCCCGATGGTGACACAGAGCTCTGCTGGTGACCCATTACCAGTGCCATCCTCACAACGAGGTGGCAACATGGGGACACCCCGAGGTGACACTGAGCTGGGACAGATCACAGTGTCACCCCCATAACGGGATGGGGACACTGGTGCATCCCCAGGTAACCCCTGGGCTGTGACAGTCACAGTGCCACTTCCCCCACAGCACAGCAGAGGGGACATGGGGACACCAGACCAGCTGTGGCCTGTGACCAACCCCATGTGCTGTCATGGGGGTGGGGGTGTATTAATTACTTAATTAATTTCTAATAAACCCACCCAGTAGAGGTGTTTGTGAAGTCCTCCTCCTCCCCCCGCCCCCCAAACCTGGGTCTGGGGGACCCTGAAACCCCCCTAGAGCGGCCCCAGTTCAAACCAGTGACTCCCAGTCCAGCCACATCTCCAGTGCGAGCACAGTGCTGGTTTGTCCCCAAGCTGAGCCCCTCAGTGCCCCCAGTATCCTCCAGTTCCCCAAGTCCTCCCAGTAACCCCCCCATCTTCGCAGTTCCCACCTGCCTCCCCAGTTTCCTCCATTCCCCACAGTCCTCCCCAGTTCCTCCCAGTCCCCCCCGTCCTGCAGGGGGCGCCCTTACGGCTTTCGCCCCGTGCCTGCAACGTCACGCGATCGTGACGCACTCTCTGCTTTCCCCGGTAGGCTCCGCCTTCC
>NW_005054793.1:6333-7158 GCF_000277835.1 Geospiza fortis | reverse complement strand
TGGGGGGGGCAGGTGGGGGGTTTGGGGGGTGTCAGATGTGACTTGGGTGTGGCAGGTGTGATTTGGGGTCTTAGGTGAGTGTTTAGGACAGTTTTGGGGGCTCTCCTGTGGGTTTTTTGCGTTCAGGTGTGTTTTGGGGGTCTAGGTGTGTTTTGGAGGACCTGATGGGTTTTGGGGGGGTTACATGTATTTTAGGGAGTCAGGTGTGTTTGGTGGGGCTCAGGTGTGTTTGGGGGTTCAGGTGTGGTTTGGGGAGTCAGGGATGTGTAAGGATTTCAGGTGTGATTTGGAGAATCGGGTGTGTTTTGGGGGAAGTTTTGGGGAGGCAATTTTGGCATGTCAGGTGTGTGTTTAGGGGCGGTTTTGGGGCGTCAGGTGTGTGTTTGGCATGTCAGGTGTGTGTTTGGCATGTCAGGTGTGTGTTTGAGGGCGGTTTTGGGGGATCCCGGGTTCTGCGGGTTTCTGTCCGATTTGGGGTATCAGTTTCGGGTGTGTCAGTCCCACCCGTCCTTTCGGGGGTCCCAGCGTTGCCTCCCCGCAGGAGCCCCCCCGCCATGGATGACCTGAACCTGCACTTCAGGTTCCTCAACTGGCGCCGGCGGATCCGGGAGATCCGGGAGGTGCGGGAGGGCCGGGACCGGGATCGGGACCGGGATCGGGACCGAGATCGGGGCCTGCGCTGCCAGGAACGCGCCCGGCACATCCTGGTGGACGGGGACACCCTCAGGTACCCGGGGGGAGCCCCAGGAGGGGCTGGGGGCTGCGGAGGGCGCAGGAGGGGGCTGGGGGCACCCACAAAAAAGGACTGAGGGGGCCCAAGGTGGG
>NW_005054793.1:4057-4960 GCF_000277835.1 Geospiza fortis | reverse complement strand
TAAAAAATTTCAGAATGTCAGGATGTGAGACGATGGATGAAATTATTTGGGATGTCAGGGGTATTGGGATAGCAGAGGGATGTCGGGATATTGGGGAGAGTTGGGACCTCAGGGGTATTGGATACTGGGGAATGTTAGGACCTCAGGGGTGTCGGATATTGGGGAGTGTTGGGACCTTGGGGATATCAGATACTGGGGAGTGTTGGGGCCTTGGGGGTGTTGGATATGGGGGGAGCCAGGGGGGCAGCAGGACTTGGGAGGTGTTGGGGGGCACTGGGGCCTGTCACGATATTTGGGGTCTGCTCCAGGTTTGAGGTCCCCCCTTAGTGACACTCCCCCCAGTCTGACCCCCCCTTTTCGGGGTCCCCCCCGGTTTTGGGGTGCCCCAGGCTCTACAGTGGCCGGGCCAAGGGGCGCCAGTTCGGCTCCAAGTGCAGCTCCGGGGACCGGATCGGCTGCGGCGTTGAGAGGGGCTCATTCGGAGCCCCCCCAGCCCAGGTTTTCTTCACCAAGAACGGCCAGAGGGTGAGGGGATCCCCACCCTGCCCCAGAGCACCCTCAAAACTCACCGGGGCACCCCCAAACCTTCCAGGACTCCATAAACTGGGGTCCTTCTACCCTTCCTCCAGCTGCTCTTCACAAAGAATGGACAGAGGATGGGGGGACCTCCAAAGCTTCTGAAACCCCAAAGCCTCCAGAGCCCCCCCATTTCCTGCTTTGGAGTTTCCCTAAATCCCAGATGGGGGACCTGGGGGTGCCCCTGAGCCCCCCTCACGCCCTGACTCCCTCAATTGCAGGTAGGGGGTCTGGGGGTGCCCCTGTCGCCCCCGGGGCTGTTCCCAACCGTGGGGCTGCACTCGCTGGGCGAGGAGGTGCGGCTGTGCCCGCCCCCCCCCCACACGC
>NW_005054793.1:1832-3116 GCF_000277835.1 Geospiza fortis | reverse complement strand
GACCTCTCCACCGGGCTGGGGCTTGGCTGAAAGGTGGGGGGAGGGGTGTAAAAAATGAGGGTTTGGGGCAGAAAATTGGGGTCTGTGAGTTGGGGGGGGGCTTGACCCCCACTTTGCCATTGCCTTCACCTTTCTTCCTCCCCTGTGCCCCCCCTCAGGATTACCCCAAAAATCGTCACCCTGGCTGGAGCAGGGGCTCGGTGGCCTACCACGCAGGTGAGCCCCCAGAAGTGGAGAGGACCCCCAGAATGGCCGGGACTTCCCCCTTCCCCCCCAGATGCCAGAACCCCCCAAACACAGGACCCCAATAGTGGCACCTCCTCCTACTCTTTCTGCCCCGGAAAACCCCTTTCCCATTTTTCCTCCCTATTTTGGGTTGCACCCCTATAATGAGGGTCTGGGGCTCTCCCCCATGACCTCGGGGGTCCCCCCTAATTTGAGGGGTCGCCATGGCTCCTCCCTTCTCCCTTCCTCCATCTTTTTCCTCTTAATCCTCTTCCTTTCCCAACCCAGTATCCTCCCTTTTTTTGGGGTGCACTTCTATGAGGAGGTCTGAGGGGTGGTTTCCAGCCCCTTGGGAGGGGGCGTCCCTATGGCCTCTTCCTCCCCCTTTTCCACCCTTTTAGCTCCTTTCTCCCCCTTTTCCCTTTCACCTCCTTCACCCTCCCTTTCCTCCCTTTCCTCCCTTTCCTCCCTTTCCTCCCTTTCCTTCCTTTCCTTCTTTCGGGCCTATTTCTCTCCTATTTTTGGGATGCAGCCCCATGGGAGGGCTCCTCCTCATGATGGGATTTGGGGATCCCTCTGTGCACCCCCATCCCCAGCTGTCTCCTTCTCCCTTTCCCTTCCTCCTCCTCCTCCCCTTTCTCTGCCCATTTCTCCCCCTTTCTTTGGGGTGCACCCCCATGGAGGGTATCTTGGGGTTTCCTCCACGAACTGGGGGGGTCCCCCTAATTCGAGGTCTCTCCCCCAGACGACGGAAAGCTGTTCCATGGCAGCGGGGTCGGGGATCCCTTCGGCCCCCGCTGCTACAAGGGCGACGTGATGGGCTGTGGGATCATGTTCCCTCGGGACTACGGCCGGGACAGCGAAGGTACCGCGAGGCTGGGGCCCCCCCGAGGCTGGGCGGGCTCGGGGCGGGTCCCTCACCCTTCTCCCCGCCCCAGGTGACAGCGATGACTCCTCGGAGCCCCCCGAGGTGAAGGTGAAGGTGCGCAACGTGATGTACCTGGAGGAGGAGGAGGAGGAGGAGGAAGAGGAGGAGGAGGAGGAGGAAGAAGAGGAGGG
>NW_005054793.1:0-234 GCF_000277835.1 Geospiza fortis | reverse complement strand
GACTGGGAGGGTTTGTGGGATTTGGGGGTGGTTTTGGGGGGGTTTGGGGGTGTTCAAGACCATGGTGATGAAGGTGATGATGGGGGAGGGGTTGGTTATGTGTGTCCCCCTGTCCCCCCCTTGGCACAGGGAACTCCAGGGTGTTTTGGGTGTCCCCTGATGTTTTTGGAGGTCCCAGGGGATTCTGGGGGTCCCTCAGTGTCGTGTCCCCAGCAGGAGCTCAGTGAAGTGGGG
>NW_005054792.1:77514-78689 GCF_000277835.1 Geospiza fortis | reverse complement strand
AAGGCCACGGAGCACAAGAGCAGAGTGGAGCAGAGTGTAGGGTGAGGAGAAGAGCCCTTCAATCCATGCCATTATCCCCTTGGGGCAGAGCAGAGAGCTGGCTTTTTCCTGGTGTCTCCTGGGGCTCTCTTTGGATGGGAGGGAAACATCCCAGGGGAATGGGATTGCTGTCAGAGAGGTTCCCCCAGCTCCAGATGAGCAGCCTTGGCTTGCTCTGCAGGAGCCAGTGAAGAGGCAGAGACCCCAGAGGAAAGATCAGCACTGCAAGGGGGACACAGACTGGCAGGGAAGGAAAGCCCAGGGACTCCTTTGCTCCGGGTCCATTGCCAAGAGCAGCAGCTGAAGCTGTTAGAGCATGCAAAACTTCCCCAAGGGCACCAGAGCTCTGGGACTGTGCTGTGGGAAAGCTGGGGCTGAGGCAGTGAGAGAAGCGAGCTCCCTGGGGCCCTTGGACACCTGGCTGTATCTGTTTGCAGAAGGGCAGCCTGGCCCTGCTGTGCACAGCATGTGCTGTGCCCTGTGCCCAGCTAGAGCAGGACGGGCCTTTGCTCCCCCTGCACAGGCCAACCAGGGCATGACGGTGCTTGGTGTTCACCCTGCAGAGCACATCGGGGGCCCTGCCCTTTGCCCTGCAGTGGGCAGTGGGGTGGCACAGAAACCAGGCTGTTAGGGGAATTTGGGGGCTTTGTGGGCAGACCTTGCCTTCCAGCACCAGGGAAGGGCACGGGGCCTTGCTGCTTTCCTTGCCTGGGGCCATGGTGTGGGTAGGAAATTGGTAGGTTTGGTGGGCCCAGGGAGCTGTTCCTTGTCCAGACAGTATGTGACACACAAGATATGTACAATCAGCAGCAACTTTCCATCCCAAGGTGTTTTGTCCAGGGCCTGTACTCCAAGGGCAGATCAGCACCCCCCAGCACGGGGCAGTGCTGCAGCATCTCCCCAGGCTCAGGAGAAGGGGCAGATTTGAGCTGCCCCAGCCCCTCCGGACACCCACCGCACTGCGGGGCGCTGGTGCTGCACAGCTTCTGGCACAGGAACTGGATGCTCCTGCAGGGGCTCTCGGGCCGGGGACGCTCCTGGCACAGGCAGCAGGCCGCCTCCTTGGGCACTTGGCTGCAGACAAGAGGGGATTCTTGGAGGAACACCTGGCCACGCAGGCCATGGCTCAGAGCCCA
>NW_005054792.1:70307-75102 GCF_000277835.1 Geospiza fortis | reverse complement strand
GTCGTCCGCCATGTTGGCTGTGGCTCTCGCTGGTCCGGGCCCCGCCGTGTCCCTCGGTTCCTTCGGGCAGGGGGTGACAGGTGTGTGGGGGCCACCTCGGAGCCCTCTCAGAGGTACTTCAGTGCCGCAGTAGCGCGTTTTCCCTGTCAGGAGCCGCTCCAGAGAGTCGCCCATTACATTGCTCTTGCCTCCGGAAGCTGAGACGTTCTACTGATTTTTTTTTTCCTTGTCTAAGACTCTGTCGCCCTTTCCTGGTGAAATGAGAAGGGAAGGGCCGCAGGAGTGTGTCCCCCAATGCCGGCGCTCCTACCGGTGGTGGGGAATGGGAGGTGTCAGTCCTGCTGTGGGGAGATTTTCAAGTGGTATTAGTTATGATAACTCTGATCTCCCCAGTAAATTACGCTTTATTATTCGGCTTATACTTTGCCCAAGTACGGTTATGTTTTGCTTTGACACTAAAGGAAAGGGTGGGTGTGAATGACTTGGTCCTTGACTCAGTGAGATGGGGGAGCCATGGCAAATAGAACATTTCAGAGGTAGTTTCAGAGCTTTCAAGAAAGGTTTGTGATGAACTTAGAGAGCCATAGAAACATGGATTGGATTTGATGGGAAGGTGCCTTAAAGCCCGTCCAGTTTCACCCCTGCCGTGGCAGGGACACCTTCCTCTATCCCAGGCTGCTCCAAGCCCCGTCCAACCTGGCCTTGGACACTGCCAGGGATGCAGGGGCAGCCCCAGCTGCTCTGGGCACCCTGTGCCAGGGCCTGCCCAGCCTCCCAGGGAAGGATTTCTCCTGAACACAGGATCTAAGCCTGCTCAGTGTCACTGTGAAGCCATTCCCATCTGTATTGGGTGGGTGTGTGCCAGGTTTTGGCATGGCTTTGTGGCTACAGGTGCTGTTGAAATTTCTTTTGCTTCTCATTATCCTGCTCTGATCTTCTTGGTAATAAATGTGTTATATATGTAATAGGTTAATTCATGCTCTAACGATAGAAATAGATATATATACAAAATTAGTAGAAATCAAACTCTATATTAATGACTGATTAGACCAGGGAAGGCATTCATTTCACATTCCAATGACATCATCAAGACATAAGCAAAGCCTGCAGCTTCCCGGACCCGAAATGCATATGAAGAGACTGGCCCGGGCCATCAGAAATTTCATGTAACACTATGCAAGAGAAAGATACTATCTAGGCTTTCCTGGAATAGATGATCTGGAAGGAGCCCACGAGACCATGCACCTGGAAGACAGCACCCAGGAACGGACATTGCCTATTCCATGTGAATACATCTTTCTACCTGGGTACTCAGACATTCGTCTGGGGTCGGACTTCTGTCTTTGACTATTCTACACATGTATAGATCCAACTTTACATGTAAAGAGACACAAAGAAATATGTGGTCATCTCTGCCTTAGGCAAAAGAAACTGTATATAAGCTGGCTCCGGTGAGCACTCGGTGTGCACTTGGGGGAAAAGCTGTCGTTCTGTCAGTCCGAACCCAATGCACCCAGCTGCTGCTCCTGGGACTGAAGCTGACTTAGCTGTGGTGAGATTTTGAAATTTATGTTTTTTGTTATTTGATCTAATAAATTTTTTGTTGATTTTTTTGATAAATTGGCTACGGATTTAATAATTTATAACAAATCGGTGACGGCCAACGTGATCCTATTGGGGGTTCAGGGAACCCGATTTCCGAAGGGGGGGCGCCCCCTCTGATTTTAGTGGCCCGGATGGAATCGGAGCCTGATGCCAATCAGATTCACAAAGAGCCCGCAACCAGAGTCGGATCCATAATCGGACCCAGATGTTGCGAAACCTAAAAGTAGATGCCACAGCTAAAGGAAAGGGCCCATTCTCGGAGAAATACGAGGGTTTTTTTCCCTGTAAAAATCAACGTGCACGAAGAAACCCACTGAAAGAAAGAACCGTAAGCATTTGCTTGGTTGGGGAGAAGTGTGAACGGATAACGTGTGTGTGAGACGTGACCTGGTCACGGAGCGAGTTCGGACCCCAAGGTTGCAGTTCCACGTACCCGCGAGGGCCGTGGTCAGCTGAGGGGGAAGTGAGTCATTATAAACACGCGGGACCTCGGCTCGGGAAGGAGTTCTGGGGGACACCCGTTCACACTTAATGATTAGGAAGGGGAGAGGCGAGTCTGGGAGATTCCAGAAGCTCATTCACCTTCTGAAACCGGAAAAAACAGGTAAGAAACACCCTAGAGCCAACAGAACGGTTCTCCACGGCTCGGTTAAAACTGGTGGCTTTTGCCAGTCAGGGACCCTAACATCGGGAAGGACAATGAGGATCGCAATGGACGCCCTGGAAAAACAAGAAAAGGTAAGGGGAATCACCAAACTCTTTGAAAGGATGGGGTTGGGAAAGAGCAAAAATCAGAAAAACCCCAGGAAAAACCTCCCCATGTCCCCGAAAAAATCTTACCAGAAATTCCCAGGGAAAGCGCTCTGGGCTGGATGTTGGATCACTGCGAGGAAAGTCCACAGAGGATGGGGAAATCCAGAGAAAAGATGGTCCATTTCTGTATGGAAAAATGGGGGGGCAGGCAGCTTGAGAAATACGTGTTTTGGCCGATGTTTGGCACATTTGAAACGTGGACACGTGAGGCGCTTGTCGACTACATGTCGGGAAGTAATCCACAAGATCCGGAGGAGGTCGAATACGCGGACATGTGGAGGCATGCCCGTCCGAGTCTGTATCCTGTACGGGCAACGAAGGCAGGGAGGGAGTGGGAACCCCTAGAATATCTTCCACCCCCCTACCCTGTGGGTCAGCAGCAGCCGGCGCAGGCACAAGCGGCACAAGGAATGCACCCAGGGGTGGGGGCAGCACTAGCCCAGGCAAGCGCTCCGGCACTGCTGCCAGATCAGGTGACAACCCCTGCCTTTTCACAGGAACAAGCGGTGGCGGCACGACCGCTGGAACATCTAAAAGCAGAAAATAAAAAGGAGGACGTCCGTGGAGACACCTCTCCTCCAGCGCGTTGTACGCGACGGAGAGCTAGGAGGTTGATGGTGGGGGAAAGTGGTGACGAGGAGGAGAAACCGGATATCTTCCCTTTAAGGGAGGTCCCAACGGCCCCAGGGGTGCTTGGATACGTGCACACCCTGATTGATACCAGCGACGTTAGGGCATTCAGAAGGGAAATGGGAAAATTAAGGGATGACCCTTTGGGGGTAGCGGAGAGGTTGGATGAATTTTTGGGAACTAGCATCTACACCTACGAGGATCTCCAGGCGATTTTGAAATCACTGTTTAACAGTGAGGAGAGGGAAATGATCAGGGGAGCAGCTATCAAGGACTGGGAAAAACAGAACCCGAACGGGGAGACCGGGGAAGAGCAGTGGCCAAACCAGAGCCCATCATGGACGGCTCAAACAGAGGAAGGTAGGCAAAGAATGGTTAACATGAGGAACATGGTCATCTCGGGTATCTGGGAGGCGGTCCCGAAGGGACAAAACATGAGTAAAGTACTTAATGAGAGCCAAGGCAGAGATGAAACCCCCACGGAATGGTTAGAACGCCTCCGCAAGGGTTTGAGAATGTATTCGGGCACGGATCCTGATTCCCCAGTGGAATGGTATTATTGAAAACACAATTCATAGCAAAATCTTGGGAGGACATCCGGAAGAAGTTAGAAAAGCTGGATGGATGGCAGGACCTTCAGCTGCAGGAGGTACTCCGGGAGGCACAGAAAGTTTACATGCGTAGGGATGAAGAAAGGCAGAAAATTCAAGCTAAGGTTCTCGTAACAGCAGTAAGGGAGGCACAAAAGCAGGAACAGGGAAAAGAAGTCCCGAAAAAGGCACCGGCAAAAAAGCTGAGCCTGCTGAAGGGGAACATATCAAATGGGCAGAAGCAGGGTTTTGAGTGTTATTACTGCAAACAAACGGGACACATCAAGCGGAACTGCCCAAAAAGGGCTAAGGACCACAGGATTTTTCAAGAGGACTGAAGATGTCAGGGGCTTTTTCATTTAGGGTCCGGAACATCTAGGGAACCCTTGATAAAATTGTTTGTGGGACCCTACCGGGAGGAAATGTGGTTTATGGTGGACTCGGGGGCAGAATGGACAATGGTATTACAGACACCTAAAGGATGTGTTTTAAGCGGTGAATCTATGGTGGTATATGGGGCAAAGGGAGACCCCTTTGAAGTTCCAGTCATAAAGGATGTAGAAATAAGTATGGGGGATAAAAAACACAGGGGTAAAATACTGGTAGCAAAAGGGGCAGATTTTAATTTATTGGGAAGGGACATGATGGTAGCTCTGGGTGTGGGACTGGCAGTGGAAAAAGCCCAACTCAAAGTGAGACTTTACAGTCTCACCACACCTGACGAAGCTAAAACCAACCCAAAGGTGTGGTATGTCCCAGGGGAAGCAGGAAAACTAGATACAGAACCAATTCGGATTGAAATTGAGAAACCTGATGAACATATTCAGGTCAAACAGTACCCTCTTTCCATGGAAGGGAGGAGGGGCTTGAAGCCAGTAATTGATGAATTAATAAAGAAAGGTACACTTGAACCATGCATGTCGAGACACAACACCCCAATTCTGGCAGTGAGAAAACCAGATGGCAGCTTCAGGCTGGTACAAGACTTACGGGCAGTAAATCAAAGGACCAAAACCCTTTTTCCCACTGTCTCAAATCCTTATACATTATTAAATAATCTCTCCCCTGAGGACACTTGGTACAGTGTCATTGATTTGAAGGATGCTTTCTGGACATGCCCGTTGGCCGAGGATAGTTGTGATTATTTCGCATTTCAG
>NW_005054792.1:60268-70296 GCF_000277835.1 Geospiza fortis | reverse complement strand
CAAACCCACCAGAAACAGCAACTCAGATGGACGACCCTTCCCCAGGGCTTTGTGGATTCTCCAAACTTGTTTGGGCAAGCTTTGGAACAGGTTTTGAGTCATTTCATGCCTAGCGGAAAAACGAAACTACTTCAGTATGTGGATGACTTGTTGGTTGCAGGGCAAGAGGAAGGGGAAATGAGGATAAGCAGGATCGAATTTCTGAATTTTCTGGGGGAAAGGGGATTGAAGGTCTCAAAGTCAAAACTGCTGTTCACCGAGCCCGAGGTTAGGTATTTGGGACACTGGCTTTCAAAGGGGAAAAAGAAATTAGATCCAGAAAGGGTGGCAGGAATTATCGCTCTGCCACCCCCGCGAACCAATAGAGAGATCTGACAGTTGCTGGGGTTGCTAGGATACTGTCGACTGTGGATTGAAAGTTATAGTGAAAAGGTGAGATTTCTCTACGAGAAACTCACCACAGTCCAGATCAAATGGACACAGAGGGATGAGGAAGAATTTAGGGGAATTAAGGAAGCCCTTATGGGAACCCCAGTTTTGAGTCTCCCCAATGTAAGGAAACCTTTGCATTTGTTCGTGGATGCCAGCAACCACACGGCGCATGGAGTGCTGATGCAGAACTGGGCGGGAGTCAGGAAGCTGGTAGGTTACTTGTCTCAGTTACTGGACCCTGTCAGCTGGGGGTGGCCTACTTGTTTGCAGTCAATTGTGGCAGTGGCTCTGCTAGTAGAGGAAGCCAAAAAGGTGACTTTTGGGGCACCCTTAGTCATCTTTGCCCCACACAATATATGAAGTATCCTACAGCAGAAAGCAGACAAATGGCTCATGAATGCAAGGTTGTTAAAGTACGAAGCCATTCTGATCCAGTCACGAGACCTGGAGCTGCGAATCATGACAGCACAAAACCCCACGCAATTCCTGTTTGGGGAAGCCACAGAAAAACTCTCCCACGACTGCGTGGAAGTTGTGGAACTGCAAACTAAAATTCGGGAAGATTTAGAGGAGGAAGAACTAGAAGGAGAAAAATGGTTTGTAGATGGTTCAAGCAGGGTAGTGAAAGGGAAAAGAAAATCAGGATATGCAGTAGTTGACGGGAAAACAGGGAATGTAATAGAGGCTGGACCTTTGAACTCTGGATGGTCAGCCCAGGCATGCGAACTCTATGCTGTGTTGAGGGCATTAAAAAAATTAAAAGGGAAAAAGGGAACCATTTTCACTGACTCGAGGTATGCGTTTGGGGTGGTGCATACATTCGAAAAAACTTGGGAGGAAAGGGGACTAATTAACACCAAAGGAAGGAGACTAATGCACCAGGAACGAATCCGGCAAATCCTAGAGGCTCTAAGGGAACCGGAGGAAATTGCGGTGGTTCATGTTAAGGGACACCAGACTGGGATTCAGTTCCGAACCAGAGGGAACAACTTGGCGGATCAAAAAGCCAAAGCCGCAGCATTGATGGTGGTAAGTACCCCTGAGGTCGAAAGGGTGGAACCACTTGATGATTCCCCCATGCTCTCACAAAAAGAGGCTGAATGCTACAAAAAGATTGGGGCAAAACTAACAGAAGGTAAGTGGAAACTACCCGACGGGAGGGAGCTAGTTTCCAGGGGATTTGCCAGAAGGATTTTACGGGAGTTACACCAGAAAACCCACTGGGGGGCGCAAGCCCTAGAAGAACAGTTTTTAAAATTTTTTGGGTGTAAAGGGATTTACGAATTAGCGAAACAAGAGTCACAGGGATGCGTGGTATGCCAGAAGATCAACAAATCAAGGGCCAGAAAGGCAGCCCTAGGGGGACGCCCCATTTCATACCGGCCATTTGAGAGAATACAAGTTGATTTCACAGAGTTAGCAAAGGTAGGAAGATTTAAATTTATGCTAGTAATTGTGGATAAATTGACTCATTGGGTGGAAGCTTTTCCCAGCTCCCGAGCAACGGCCCAAGTTGTTGCCAAGAAACTATTAGAAGAAATTGTAGCGATACGGGGTAGTGAATAACATTGATTCTGATCAGGGAACCCATTTCACATCAAAGGTTATTAAGCTGGTGGGTGAGGCACTTGGCACCAGATGGGAATACCACACGCTGTGGCATCCCCAGAGTTCAGGACAAGTGGAAAGAATGAATCAAACGTTAAAATCACAGTTGTCAAAATTAATTCTGGAAACAAAAATGTCTTGGTTGAAATGTTTGCCATTGGCTCTCCTTAATATCCGGACCATGCCTCACTCCAAGACGGGACTCTCACCATTTGAAATGTTATATGGAATGCCATATAAACATGGGATGCTGGTAGGGCACCCAGCGTCTGAGGATGGTCAGATCCAACCATATTTGGTTGCGATCAATAAAAATTTACAGGAACTTCAGAAACATGGGATAGTGACTCAGAGCGTCCCTCTTGGGTTTGCTATTCACAAGATTCAGCCAGGGGACAAGGTGTTTATCAAAGTGTGGAAAGAGGTGCCGCTCTCTCCCCACTGGGAAGGTCCTTTCCTTGTCCTCCTAACCACAAATACTGCTATCCAGATGGCAGAAAAGGGCTGGATTCGCGCTTCCAGGGTGAAAAAGGCTGAGCAGCAGGAGGAGGAACCTGAGTGGAAAGTCACCTCCTGTCCCAGTGATTTAAAAGTCAAGCTTCAGCATCCCCGTCCATGAACGACATCAAAAGAATAAGTTGTGATCGGCCAGGTTGCGAATGCTATCCGTTTGTGTATTTTAAGTGTCAATATTGTCAGGAGTGCTTTGTTATCCGCTGTATAAGGGGACAAAGGCCAAAGTGATTGTGTACTCAGTGCTTGGACAAGGAATACGAATTGACTGGTCGTGTCCTGACTGTAGCCACAAATTTGGGGATTATCGAGTTAGATTCAGCTGAGTGCTATCGAATTTTTCTAAATGGGGTGCGTGGAAAGCTTAAATCCCAGGCAGAGATATGGGGTGTGGAGTGCCGGAGATCCATCAGAGTCCCGTGCAGCTCTGATGCAGTTAAAATATCCTGATGGAGAGCCTTTAAAAGGAGGTATGCAGCTAGGTCTCAGGGCGTCTTCCCCGAAGAAGACTCCTGCTGCCAAGAAGATGGTCTTCCCCGCCGCTGGAGGCAACCCAGGGGACAGAGGCAAAGGCAGAGGAGTCCGTCTGGTGGGGATTCTGATTAGCCTGAGCCTAGTCATGTGCAAGATGCAGGGTCTGCACACTGAGGTCCCAAAGAACAGCGGAAGCTACAGCTCCGCGGATGAGTGCGAAAAATGCACTCAAGTGGTCTCGATCACAGAGGACAAGGGACACTCAGCATACCAAGCCCCAGATGAATGCCTCAGGAGAACTGGCAGGTACTGTTGGATGAACGGCACTTGGGTTAAAGTATGTGAATTGGATATTGGGACTTGGTGTATCCGTCCCGAGGCAGAGAAGGGACGCGAACAGTCAAACAAGCACTGGATAAAGAAAAGAAGTTTAGAACCAATGTCTATTCCCATTTGTATTCAGTGTAATCGGACAATGTGGGTCAGGGGGCAAACAGAATCCATATTCATCGTTTATCACCAGGTAAACCTGCTGTGTTATGACAATACTAGACTTGGGATGTGCAGAATGAACGGGAAAATGTATTGGATAGTTAAAAATGTGAAGGTTGATAGTCAGCGCATCATAAACCAGAATCCCAACATGTTAAATCTGGCACCAGGAAGTAATAACGAAGGGTGCCTCCAATATGATAAGGTGGTTTGTTTTGTGAAAAATGAAAACAATGAGGGTCCTGAGGGGAGAATAACGGAGATAACTCAGGAATTGAGGAGAAGGGAGTCAGAATTAAGGAGACAAAGAGTTGAGCAGGAACGGTTAAAAACATTAGGAGAACAATATGAAATGCTAGGAAGACAATATTCCAAGGAGGAGTTACCCTCCCCTGATAGGAATTTATTCATTGATTTAGTACAAGAGATTGCATCAGAATTAGGTTTGACAAATTGTTGGATTTGCAGGGGGTTGAAATCTGTGGAAAAATGGCCTTGGACTGGGGAAGGGTTGACTCCAGAACAGCTCCTCAAATGGAATAACCCAAGAATCTCACGATTGGCACTAAGACCTGAGGGATGGATTTTGGACCAAAGAGTGATGGGAACAGTTTGTGTCAGTCGGGAGGAAAAAGAGTACACTGAGATGGTGGGATACACTCCATGTGATACCACTCTTAACAGTGAACTCGGACACCAAAAACAGAGTATGGCACCCAGCCCCTCCCTTGGGATACTGGAGCCGAAAGAATGAAACAAATTGTGAATGGGATCCCCAGACAAAGCTATGTTGGACCAAGAGTCCGGGAGCCAACCCTTTCCAATCCTTGGAGGGGATGAGAGAATATTGGGAAAACCCAGGGAAGAATAACCTCAAATGGAGGGCCCCTGATGGAATTTACTGGATATGTGGAAAGAAAGCTTACAGTGAGTTACCTTCTAGATGGAAAGGATCATGCACCTTGGGTATGATTCATCCAGTCTTTTTTACTGTCCCAAGAACAAAAAGCAATCTATTAGGGGCTCCATTATACGAGACTCTAAAAAGGGAAAGGAGAGGCTTGAAACAGGTGATGCCAGAGATAGGAGGCAAACCGATGTGGGGAGAGGATGAGTGGCCAGCATCACGAATAATTGATTATTATGGGCCAGCCACTTCGGCTCAGGATGGAAGCTACGGGTACCGGACCCCAATCTACCTACTGAACCGACTGATCAGATTACAGGCAGTGATGGAGGTGGTTTCAAATCGTATCTCCGAAGCCTTAGATTTATTGAGTAGACAGCACACCCAGGTTCGGGCATTTGTATATCAGAATCGAATAGCTTTGGATTATTTGCTAGCCGAAGAAGGAGGAGCATGTGGGAAATTCAATGAGTCTGAATGTTGCGTTGAAATTGATGATTACGGGGAAGCCATTAGAGGTCTGGCAGCCGAGATTAAGAAGGTGGCGCGTGTTCCAGTTCAAAAATGGAACTCTATTCTGCAACCAAATTGGTGGGACCAATTATTCGATGGGGCATGGTGGAACAAAATAATGTTTTTAGTCCTCTGCTCAGTAGCTGAAATCCTGTTTCTTCCTTGCTTAATTCCCTGTTTCATAAGGTTGATTCATTCAGTAATCCAAAGAATGCAAATTGCTATAGTTCCTGTGGAAACTGAAGGAACTCCCGAGGGCAACACTCTGAAAATCATGCAATTAGGAGAAAAGAGGTATACCAGCAATGCAGCTGAGGCGCTGGCAAAATTCGAAAACCAAATATCGATGAAAACAAGTAATGGGGAATATCAGGGCCTCCCACCAGGGGATTATAGAATAGTATAATATGATAAGGGGAAGTGCCCAGAGTACGAGAACCCCTCAATGGTGATGGGTAGAAAACAGAAAATGTTTAGATTGTGGAATGAATTAAATTAGTGAAGTAAAAGGGGAGGGACTGTTATATATGTAATAGGTTAATTCATGCTCTAACGATAGAAATAGATATATATACAAAATTAGTAGAAATCAAACTCTATATTAATGACTGCTTAGACCAGGGAAGGCATTCATTTCACATTCCAACAACAACATCAAGCCATAAGCAAAGCCTGCAGCTCCCCGGACCAGAAATGCATATGAAGAGACTGGCCCGGGCCATCAGAAATTTCATGTAACACTATGCAAGAGAAAGATACTATCTAGGCTTTCCCGGAATAGATGATCTGGAAGGAGCCCACGAGACCATGCACCTGGAAGACAGCACCCAGGAACGGACATTGCCTATTCCATGTGAATACATCTTTCTACCTGGGTACTCAGACATTTGTCTGGGGTCGGACTTCTGTCTTTGACTGCTTCTACACACCGGAGGGGCAGCTGTGGCAGCTCCTGTGTCACAGTGCTGCTGCCAATGTCACAGTGGTCCCTCTTATGACACTCTAGCAATGCTGTTGTCACTGTGATGGTGCTTGGCACCAGAGCTGGCAGCAAACCGCAGTTCAGGCCATGCTGTCACCAAATGACTCTGTCTCAGAGCCATCAATCTGCAGAATCATGGAATGGATTGCCTTGGAAGGTGCCTTAAAGCCCGTCCAGTTTCACCCCTGCCGTGGCAGGGACACCTTCCTCTATCCCAGGCTGCTCCAAGCCCCGTCCAACCTGGCCTTGGACACTGCCAGGGATGCAGGGGCAGCCCCAGCTGCTCTGGGCACCCTGTGCCAGGGCCTGCCCAGCCTCCCAGGGAAGGATTTCTCCTGAACACAGGATCTAAGCCTGCTCAGTGTCACTGTGAAGCCATTCCCATCTGTATTGGGTTGGTGTGTGCCAGGTTTTGGCATGGCTTTGTGGCTACAGGTGCTGTTGAAATTTCTTTTGCTTCTCATTATCCTGCTCTGATTTTCTTGGTAATAAATGTAATGAATATGCCCGAGTTCCGTCCGTTGTGTCCGTGACCGTGACCGGGGCGGGATGTCTCCCTCCCTTTCTGTAAACTCATGAGCCTTTCGCTGTCCTTTTTCTCCTCTCCACTTGTGCGGAGCGGTGAGAGCGCCTCTGGCGGGCAGGCGGCACGCAGGCAGGCAGGGCCAAAGGCCGCCTGGCGCCGGGAGGGCGCGGGGAGCTTGCCGAAAGGCGGGCAATGTCGGGATGGCCGGCGGCAGAGGCTGAGGGAGCCGCGGCGGCAATGGCGGGAAGCGCTGGGAGCCTGAGGGGCGGCAGCTCCGCCTGAGCGCGCCGGCCCCGGCAGCGAGCGCCGTGCAAAGGGAGCCGCGGGCAGCTTGGGCAAGGCCGGCACGGCCCCGCAAGTCGCAGAGGGCAGCTGCTCTTCTCTTTGCCAGAGACAGTAGAGGATGGTAGCATTTGTGCTCTGTTATTATTACTGCTGTCATTTCATATAGTGTTGTTTTAAAACTTTAAAAGGACCGTTTCAGTAGGTGTTTGTCTATCTCATTTCAATTGATAGTTTTTTATATAATGTCTGAAGGCAAGGAAATCAAAGACTGTGGTCTGTCCAAGAAGTAAGATAAGAATATTAAGGACATCATACTTTCATTTTTTGATATTTTTGTTTGTACTCCCAAATCATACAGACAGGATCACAAAGACAAGTTGATCAGAGAAAAGGCAGGACATCATGTGACCTGTGACATGTAAAAATATTGTTAACCATGTTGAATTCACCATTACTGATTAAAAAGGCAATATCTTGGGGCACTGTGCAGCAAACCAAGCCTATGCCTCAACACCATGTGTTTTCATGGCTTTCTCTCAAGATCTCAACAAGTACATTTTTTAAGCACATATTTTACCATTCTTTACATGTTTTGTAAACATTTGCAATGATACCACTTGTGAACATCTTTGATGGTGCTTTTTAGTTTTGCTGCAAAATGCTTAAGAATTGGAAACCATGCTGTCTGCTGAACTCGATTCACAACTTACATCTCCATGTGTTATTGTTAGTGCTTAGTGGCAAGTAGATTTATCCCCATCTAGTAGGTGTAACATGGCATCTGTTGAGTCCATTGCCCTCACAGAGAAGCTAGCATGGGGAGCCTCATAGCCAGAAAATTTGTAATTAAGTAAGGCAAGACATTAATTCTCTCTTAAATCCATGCACATGCTTTTTGTGGAAATGAACAAGATGTGTGGAGAGACAGGTTTTCTCAATTACCAGGGTTAATATTCATGTGCAAATACAGACTCAGCTAAACCCCACACATATGTCGTAATGTCTACATTCGTCATCCTTTTTTTTCCTACTGGGTATACAATATTCATCCAAAATACCCATAAAAGACTGACTGCAAAACTTACATTTTATAGCCTTCTCCAGGAATGTTTGCATTAAATTGCTTTAGACTCAGAAAGTTTCATTGTGATCAAGACCCAAGAGACATAAAAGGAACATAAAGTATGGGTCATAGCGTGAGTTTAGAAGCTAGGCTTCTACTTAATTTATATTATAGTGGCAATGCAAGAAGTTGTGGTTTACCAATAGTACAGCTATGCCTATAATTAAATGCTTTCTTTCCACTGGCAGTTTCAGGTGCCTGCCTCTAATGTGTATGTGTCCTGTAATTCATCATTTGAGAAAAATAAAACATCATTATCAGACATAAGAACAAGTGCTGCTGACATCTTGTCTGAAGAAGCTGTGCCTGTATTTCAGTGGCAGCTTCATTTCAAGTTCCTCTTTGTTCCTGGATCAGTGCCAGTGTTCAAATCTCTGCCTGAAGCTGGCACATGCTGCTTCTAAGAAGAGCAAGAGTTTAACATCTCTATTGAAAATTAAAGTGTGTCCTTGGATTGGATCAGATTGATTAAGTAGAATTCTATGGTTTATAATTTCTTTAGTTGGACATCAAAAATCACAATTAGAAATACCGTAAGAATAATCTTTTTTAAGTTCTGAGACATATCTGCTCAACTTTTGAAGCATAGGGATATCTTAACAAAAGAGGATAGACTCTAACAGATAAACTACGTTCCATAATCTTTTACTATATCTGTTTGGTGGTGTTTTTAAGAGATTAAAATGACAGAAAAAGCCTTGATCAAATCCAGTAAGCTCTAGAGTTTAACACAGATGTCTAATACCACAGTACACTATCCTGGTCAGAATATCAAAGGGAAAATCAAAGCAAAAAGCATTTTTTTTTACCCATTTGTAAGTCAAACTCAAGTTGCTGCAATTTTGCTGCTTTAAATATTTGTGTTCTTTTGTTTTCTTTAGCTTTGAATATTAATTTGCATCGCATCTCAATTGCATTTATTCGCCAGTAGATTATACTGTCCCAAATAAAACACTTATAAATATGTTGAATTTGACATGGGATAATTTTTAAGCAAAAAAGTGGTGACATGTGCTTTAATATTCCTGACATTTTCTGATCAGGATTTTCTTGAGAGAAATATTTATGTTCTTCAATTTCACTACATCATACTAGGAAATACAAAATGTGGAAGCCTGAATGGGAGGTTTGGAACCAGATAAAATATTTTTCAAGAAATTACTCTTTTAGTTTTCCTTTTTGTTATATTTTGAAATTATCTTGCTGCAAATTAGAAAGTGCACTGTTTATTCTTAGTTCCTATAGAAGTTAAAATGTTTTTACACACAATAGCTCCTTCTGGCATAATCTGCTACCCTTTTCTGTCTGAGAACTCTTTTCTGTCCAAATGTACAAGCTAGGTGGCAGTTTCAGCTGATTAAAATGCACAGAGGTGCTAGGCATGGCTGCTCATTTACACAAATTACTGCTCTGTGTTGCCCTCTGTAGAAGCTGTGAACATGCACCATATGGGGAGGGGAATCAGGGTTAAGGCCATCTCTCTTTGTCATTGATTTAAAGGTGGACCATGGTTCAGTGAGACTTTCTGAAGCAGGATAAATTTCAGCTATCTTGAAATTAATTGTAGTTATGCCACCTATCCTACATTATGCAACGATAATTAATTCAAAATGTTATGTTAGTCCGTTACATGGATTAGAATTTCTAAAATAATTTCTTAAAACATACAGAGTTTTTGGAAAAACTTAATAAAAATTCTTTACATTCAGGTAATATTTATGCAATGGTCCTCTCCTCCACACTGCATTTTTGTCTGCACTAACTGTGATAAACCTAACTTGTGTCACAGCTACGTCTCCTCACACTTTCAATTCTAATTGCTCAGAAGTAGTTGGATCTGACAGATTGTGTCCAGCCTCCTCTTCCTTATAATATTGCTCCTTTCCTTCTCTTCACCCTTCCCCTCCTCCTTACAAAAAAAAAAACCAAAAAAAAAACAAAAACAAAAACAAAAACAAACAAACAACAAAAAAAAAAAAGTAGAGCTGCAGGTTAAGGTGACCCTGGCATAATAGGTGTAACAGATCTGAGAGCAGCTTTACAAGGTGCTGACCATTTACAGAAGTAAATCATAAGCATCAATAAGAATTGAAGGGTATTACATTACAGCAACAGCCTGTCCTGCAGGAGCGATATCATGTGGTTTGTGAAACGCCCACTGCAGCATTCCTCC
>NW_005054792.1:43595-45703 GCF_000277835.1 Geospiza fortis | reverse complement strand
CAGGGCCATGATGGTGGTGGTGCTGTTGGCAGAGGCATCCACTTCTGCCTGCTCCCAGAGAAGCCAGGGTAGTTGTGTCTCCAGCAGACTCAGGCTGGCCAAGAGGGAGATTTGCTCCTGCACCATTTGTGCTGCTTTCCTGAGAACAGGGCACTCCAGAGAGACACAGCTCTCTGAGGATCTGCTCCAAATGAGCCAATACTTACAGAGAGCTCACTGAGGGCAGCTTGAAGAAGGAAGCATCATCAATGACAGCCAGCGGGTTGTGGCTGAGGATCCTGAGAAACAAGAGAGCTCTGTCAGGGCTGATGGCAAGGATGTCAGCTGGCTGTGCCGGGCACGTGGGCAAGGCCTGGCCGCATTCAAGGCAGCCTTGCAGGAGAGGAGCAGGGCAGGGGAAAGGGCCTTTGCAGCTGCACACTCCTGGTGCTCCCTGGCTGACATCCACAGGTGGAATCAGGACTTTCCCAAGGGCAAATCTGCTCTTGCCCTCTGACCCTCCTCTGACCCTGCAGAGACCCGCCCTGCCGTGCCTTTAGCCCTGGTGCCACTTACAGCTCCCGGAGGAACTGCATCCCATGCCAGGCCTGGAAAGTGTCGCTGCGGATCTGTGTGAGGCCATTCCAGGAGAGATTTCTGGGGAAAGAGGAGGTCACACAAAGGAATCAGGCTGGCCCTAGAGAGACAGGGGGCAAAGAAGGAGCCCTTTGCAGGAAAGGTGCCAGTCCAAGGTGGAAGAGGGAGGAAACTGCTGCTTTCTCAGCGTTTGGAGCCTGCCCAGGAGGGCAAGCGAAGGGCACACGTGCTGACTCTATTTCTGTTCCAGGATGCAGCCAAGGCTGCAAGAACTGGCTGCTCTGATGGCTGTGTGTGGACAACCGTGCCGGGCTCTGTCCCCTGGCGTGGCCGCCCAGCCATCGGCATTGACCTCTGCAGCTCAGCTGGGCTCTGGGCAGGGCAGATGTGGGGACTGTGGGGAAAACAACTGGAGCATTTTCCTACACAGGAAGGGTGCCCATGCAAAGACTGAGCTAAAACCACCAGAGAGAAACTTGATCACTCACAGAAACTTCAGGAAAGGCAGTGGCTCAAAGGCCCGTTCCTCAATGGACAGGATCTCATTGCAGGACAAATCCCTGCTCCAGGCAGAACAACAAATGTCACTTCCATTTGCCCTGTTGCTCTACCCTGCCTCTGCAGCCTGGATCCCAGGAGGGACAAAGGCCACGTGCCCGTGGCTGGGCTGAGCAGCAGGGCCCCAGGTTGGGGCAGGCAGGAGCCCCCCACCGTGGGCAGGGCACAGTGCTTACAGGTGCTTCAGCAGGAACAGCCCCTCCAGGGAATGCCTCTTCACTGCCCGCAGCTCATTGTCCCTGAGCACTCTGCAAGGGGACACAGGGACCTTGTGACAGCGGCCACAGCCCAGCAGCAATTGGGATTGTCATGGGAAAATCTCCTGCAGCAGCTTGACTGAAGCATCTCTTTGGGGCACCAAAGCTGCAGGGATCGTCCCCACTCCTGGCCAGAGCAGGCCCTTGCTCCTGGCCGGCTGAAGCTGACCTCAGCTTGATCCCTGGGCAGACAGACACGGGGATGGTGCCCTGGCTGCAGGAGACTCAAGGCAATTCTTGCCATGCTGGGAAGCTGTGGTGATTCACACCCCTCCTGGCCGAGCAGCCGAGCTTTGGATTCCAACGGAAGCGGGTGGTGTGGGGGCTGCTGCTCCAACCCCAGACCAAAGGATGGAAACTCCCCAAACTCCTGACCCTTGAAATGCTGCAGGGCACTTACAAGGTCTCAGTCCATGGGTAGTGCTTCCAGGCTTGTTTGCCAACATCAGCAATGGAGTTGCCAGTGAAATCTCTGCAAAGCAACAAAAGACCCGGTCCCCCCTCAGGAAAGCCCATGTCCCTGCCTTTTGGATGCTGAGCTGCAATTGGGCTTTGCCTGGAGAAGGCGCAGCGTGCCCAGCCTGGCTTCACCCTCATGCTGAGCTCCGGCCCCCAAACCCCCCCTGTCTCCGGCCAGGGAGTCCCCCGGGTGTCCCAGGCGGGGTTTGCAGAGCCAGGGAGCCGAGGAGGGGCAGCTGCAGGGCTCTGAGGGGCCGC
>NW_005054792.1:41946-42347 GCF_000277835.1 Geospiza fortis | reverse complement strand
CAGCGCTTGCGCCAGGGCGGCCTCCAGTCCTGGGCATGGGGTCATGAATATTCCTTCTGTTAGAAGCTGCTGGAAGCTTCCAGCTTCCACAATGTCCGGCAGAACCAATCCCTGATGGCTCTAAAGCTTGATGTCTACCCTGGAGCCCACTGGCATTGGCTCTGCCGGACATGAGGGAAGGTTCTGGCACCTTCTCAAGGCTGGCCCAATTAGAAATGGCCATTACACCTCAGTGGTAACAGATTTCAGAAGATACCAAAATCAATTTGGGACACAGTTTTTATTTTGATTAGAGAAAAGCAGGAGTGAGAACATGTGAGGAGAATCACCTGCAGACTCCACAGGCAGTGGAGACTGAGGCTGAGGTGATGCTCCAGGCTCCAGAGCCGAGATTCCTCTGC
>NW_005054792.1:28736-41562 GCF_000277835.1 Geospiza fortis | reverse complement strand
TTACTTTGATATCCAGAGAGCCATCCAGGAAGGCCTCGTTGGAATGGGAGGACTCTGCAGGGAGTGCTGGAGCCAGGCACTGGCACTGGGGCTGGCAGAAATAACACCTGGGCGAGGTAGGACCAGGTGCATGCTCTGCTCAGCCCAGTGGCAGAGCTGAAGGGGGAAGTGGAAAGATAAGGAGTGTCAGGGAGTCGGAGAGGGAGAGGGACTGCTGGAGCCACTCTGAAGGAGCCATTGGACAAATGTCCCAGACAGACACGTGCCAAGAAGCCGAGGATGCCCAAGGGTGTGACCAGCAGGCCGAAGGAGGGGACCCTAAAAACAAGGGGAAATGGAAACAGGTCCCTGCTGGGGGCAGCAGGGGAATCCCCTGCTGGCCCATCTCACCTTCCCAGCTCCCTCTACACAACACAGTGGAGGCTCTGGGCCTCTGGGGCTGGGACAATCACGGTGTGGACAAGCTCCATCCAAGCTGGAGGGGCTGCCCAGAGGGAGTCAGTCCAGCCACGCTGTTTGAGAGTCTCCCTGGAGACGCTGTCCTGAGGGACAGAGGAGTCCAGGGAGGCTGCACATTGTGCAGGGAGAAATCCTTGAAGGCACAGGCAGGAAAAGCCCAGGCCTGTGTGCCGAAAGACGAGCTGGTGGGGAAGCAGTGCAACTGAGCAGGAAGCTCTGCCTGGGACTCAGGGAAAACATAAAATTTTCAGCTTTGGAAGGAGGACAGCAGCACAGGAGGATGGCGAGGATGTCGTTGGGGCATGCAGGGAGAAAGGTAGAAAAGCTAAGGCCCAGCTGGAAGTGAATTTTGCCAATTCCATGTGGGAGAACAGAAAAGACATCAGCAACAGCAGGAGGAACAAGAACAAACTTTATTTCTACTTCATGCACGGGGAAACATTGCCACAAGGGATGAGGAAAGCCCTGAGATGCCTCCTCTGGGTGTCCAGAGCCTGTGCTTGCGTGCAGCACCCTCTGGCCTTCCCTCAGCAAAAGCAGCAAGAAAACAATAGTGAAGGAAAAAGCATTCAAGGAAATAACAACAGCCAACGAAATGGCATCCAAGGAAATAAGAAGAACCAATAAAGCAGTATCCAAGGAGAGCCTCGGTAGTTCCTATTGTGGAACAGGAGGCGAAGCGTTTTTGGCATCCCATTAACTTCTTCAACCTCTTGATGAACTTCCAGTCATTCGAGTTCTTCACACTATGTCTCTTCCTGAAATGTTTTTCTACCCCTTTCATAAGAATGCGTGATGCATCGAACCACTGGCTTTTCAGATTTCCTGAAGAGAGAAAAGCTCCATAAATTGTCGAGCAAGGGAAGGCCTCAACAATTTCTGGAGCTTTTCTCTGTCAGCTGCTGGCTTGTGGAAATGTGAGCTCCAGCTAGCTCCACAGCACACTAGCAGCCTGGCGGTGACAGCTCCGTAGCCACTTAGCATCAGCTCCAAACAGGAGACGGGCTGAATCCAAGGAGGCGAGACAGTTGACCGCAGCAGGAGAGGGTTTATTCAGGGAAGGGTGAAGGCTGCAGGCAACTGCCCCGAGGGGCGGGGTGAACAGAGATTATAAAGGGCCCCAGGGAGGAGAAGTCCCTCATCCCCGGGCAAATCAACAAACAGTGAACAAAGATTGACGTGATACAACAATGAATGGGGGACTAGTTGGGGAGGGGAAACAACTTCTGATCCAATCACTCCCTGCCTAGAGTGGAAGGTTCTAGGGAAAGGGTGTGGGCAGAGAGTGACAGACAGGTCAGTTGCTGGGGGAACCAAGGAGGGGTTAAAGGAAAACCATAGTAACAGAGGAGGGGACAGACGATTGACTTGAGGGGTGGCGGGAGTTGCCTTAACAACTGGGGAGGGGACTGAGGATTGACAGGGAACAGATGCGGGAAAGGGGCCCCAGGCAGAACCATTCCAGCAAATGAACAGGGGCAACGGAACATACCAACTGAATATGACTTAAACATTAAAATATAACTCGAATACAAGGCATAACAGAAAAGCAGATGCACTGCAACATCTCCTCCTTTTTTACACAAAAAGAAATGGAGGAGGGAGTAAATCATGAAACTAAAGCTCTAACAACTGAAAGTTCAAACTTCAACCTCTTCATAAACGCCTTCCTGGCAAAGTTTGTTGGAAGTGTTTTCTTCAACTGGATGTGTTTGGCAAGCCATGTCCATATATGTTTGGTCCTCTACCGCTGTAGGAAGGGTAAAGGTTGCCAGGTTGACACTTGGCACTGAGGTGATCTTTCGGATGAGTCTCTTAACAAGTGCCTAAACAATAGAACAACCTAAAAATATGGCTAACACAACAAAAATTCCTGTCAACACATCCTTCAAAAGTGACCCAGCCCAACCCGATAGTCCATGCCCTGAAAACAAATTCCCCAGCCAATCCGAAGTCTCTTGTTTGATCTCGTGGATCATGTTTCGCATTTTGGAGACAGATGCTTGCACGTCCTTGGCTTTTGATGATAAATTGAAGCAGCAGAGACCCTCGAACTCTTGGCAGCTGTGATGATGTAACAATAAGAGGTAGTCGAGTGCCGCCCGATTTTGAAGAGTTGCCTTTCTGGTGATTCTCTCGTCAGAGAGGAGGTCCGCTATGACAGTTGATGTAAGATTGGCCTGCTTTACCACCCAACACTCAAGCTTGCCTAATTCGCCAATGGCCTTTCCAGCTGAAACCCATGGCAAAAACAATGAGACTGCAATCCTTTTTGATTCTGACCAATGTGAAATGTCGGAATTGCAGTTGGAATCCAGATCTTTAATATCTCGTTTTGGATGGGTCGAATTAACAACAACAGCTTTGGACTGCCAATCATTAATTTGGGTTGTGTTGGGGGTATACAGGGTCAACTGCCCAAATGTGCAGGGTCATCCGACTAGGCGAGAGGGGATGCCTGCCCAAGCTTGGTCACCACAAATAAAGAAAAGGCCTTCGGGAAGAACCCGGGCACGATGGTTCATGGTGGACGGGCCAGTGATGGTGACTGTTGTTTCGCACCACCCGATTGCTGCGAACTCTCTTTTGACTTGGCATACCGTCACCAACTCAGGGGAAGGAGAAAGAGGGTAGGGAGGAGAAAACTGAAAACAAACTGAGGCATTTGATGATCCAAGCAGGTCAAATTCAACAGGGGGATCATTGGAGAATGGGAGGCCCATGATTCCTCTTTCCCAGGGGGCTCTGGTGCTTGGGATCTCGGAAGTTACTTTTTTTTTGCCTACCCATCTCAAGAAAGCATTGGTTAAAGGGAAAGGGAGAGAATTTGGAGGGAGAGGGATGCCCACCAGACAGGACGCGAGAGGTTCTCTGCCGCTCCAGAGTCAAGGCATATACTGTCCTGGCCGAGGGATCGTGCAAGCATTTTCCAAATATTTTCCTTGGGCTGGGGAACAATCCATGGAGCGACTGTTGTCATGATGGCTCCAAGGGCCAAAAGGATGTGTAACAGGCTTGTCTTGGTCAGGGCCATGGGTCTGGCTGGGGTTACTGCAACAGCAAAGCAAAAAGAGGAGGTAAGCAAATTGAAAAACTGCAGTTCTGCCCAGGGAAGATTGTTGGTTACTGATTAGAAACAAGGCTTGGGTTGGAGCAAAGAAGGTTCTGGCTTCCGCCGCCACCACCAGCTGGCCACTCTCATTTGCCGTGGTGGAGTGCTTGTCTTTCCTGTCTTGGGCACAAAAGGCCTAACCCACTTAGAAGGGACCCACTCGAGGCCTGAGGGAGTGGACACGCAAGCGAACCCACGCCCCCAGGTCACAAGATCAAATGGTCCCTCCAATCACCTGGTCTCCGGGTCCTTGACTAGAACTGGTGGTTTCTCCCTCAGACGCAGGTCACTGTGTTGCCCAAAGTGCCACACAGTGGGCGGATTGAGATTTTCAAAATAACAATTTAAGAAGTTTAAGGTGTAAAGTGCCTGAGATAACTGGGACTGAGGGGATTCCACCTTCATCGCCGGTGTCTGATGAACAAGAACCTTCTTGAGGATCTGGTGGGTCCTCTCAATCACAGCCTGACCTGTGGGGGAATAGGGGATGCCAGTCTTATGCTCTATTCCCCATTGTTGTAGGAAGCTCCTGAGCTCCCTGGATAAGTACGCGGGCCCATTGTCCGTTTTGATGACTTTAGGAATGCCCAACACGGAGAAAGCCTGGACAAGGTGTTTTTCAACATCCAAAGCTCTCTCCCCTGTGTGGGCAGAGGCGAAGACAGCACTCGAGAAAGTGTCCACGGATACGTGAACGTATTGGAGGCGGCCGAATTGGGGAACTTTTGTAACATCAGTCTGCCACACCTCACAGCTGGACAGCCCCCTAGGATTTGCACCAGCAGGCAGGGATGGCAGCTGATCCCGCTGGCACTGGGGACACGTGGCCACAATGGCCTTGGCCTGGTCATGCGTCAGATGGAATTGGTGAACCAGGCCAGGCACATTCTGGTGGAAGAGCTGGTGGCTGATCTTAGCTTGGCGGAACGCATCCGGGAGCGGGGCCCATTGAACGGCAGCCGCAAGGGCCCATTCAACAGGGGACATGAGGACATCAGCCCTGTGGTTCCCCTCTGCAATGAACCCTGGCAAATCGGTGTGAGACCTCACATGCATCACGTAGTACTTCTGCTCCCGGTGGGAGATGAGTGAGATGAGCTTAGAGAGCAGATTGTACAGGGCCAAATTGGGAACTTCTTGCAGCATGGCATTTTCTGCCCGAGCCACTACACTGGCAACATAAGCCGAGTCCGTAACCAAATGAAATGGTGCATCTTTAAATTTGTCGAACGCCCTGATGACTGCATCTAACTCAGCGACTTGAGGGGAACCCTCAACAACAGCAACGTCCATCTCCCACTGCTGAGTTTGAGGATCTTTCCAAGTCATTACTGACTTGTGTGACCCTCCAGATGCGTCAGTAAAAACAGTCAGGGTGTCAAGTGGGACTCAACTTTGTACTTTTTTGAGTGAAAATTTGAATTGAAACTCTTGATTAAACAAACTGTGGGCCGGACGCCCAGCATCAATTTGACCGGTGTAGCTGGCCAGAGCAAACTGTAAAATTTCGCTCTCTGCAAGAAGTTAGTTTAAAATTTTCATTCTAAACTTTCCAGATTTCAGTTCAATTGGAATGTGGATGAATGAGAAGTCAACACCTGCCAGCTCCCTGATCCATGATCTTGCCTTGCGGATCAGTTCCGCTACCAGCTTGTGTGGCCTTGTGATTCTTTTGGACCTATGATGGCTGAGGAACACCCACTCTATGATCAAGAGGGGGTCACTCAAGCCTGGGTCCTCTTCCCGCTTATTCTTCGATGACTTCAGGGTTTTGGGGGGCTTGTCCCATTGAAAGATGATTCCATGGACGTGCGGCAGGTTCCTGAATATAATGAATTTGAAGGGCAGGCCCGGATGGTACCGATGGGCCTGCCTTGCCTCGATGTATTTCAGGATTTTCTCGAGGGTGGTCTTGGCCTCTGGGGTGAGCTCCCTAGGTGAACTGAGTTCCTCTCCCCCTTTCAACAAGTTGAAAAGGGGGGCCGGGTCCTCAGTGGTAACACCCAGCCAGGGTCTCACCCAATTCAACACCCCACACAGTTGGTGGACATCCGTTAAAGTCTTCACCCTAGGGTGAATGGCCAATTTTTGCGGAACAATGGTCCGCTTGGTGATTTCAAGACCCAGGTACTTCCAGGGCGCTTTCCGTTGAATCTTGTCACTCTGGAGCTCGAATCCTGCAACAATTAAACAATCTGTTACACAGGTGAGCGCGTGGGGCAACAGGTCATTGTTGGGGGCACAGACCAACACATCATCCATATAATGATGGATGATTACATTGTCCACTTGTGTCCGGATTGGGGCGATTAGGGAAGTGACGTACCATTGAGAGATCACAGGGCTGCACTTCATTCCCTGTGGAAGAACCCGCCAATGGTACCACTTGCTGGGAGCTTCACGGTTTAAGGTGGGCACCATGAAGGCAAAAAGAGGGGCATCATCAGTGTGGAGGGGAATTTAGAAGAAGCAATCCTTCAAATCAATAATAGCCAAATGCCAATTTTGAGGGAGCATTGATGGGGACGGCATCCCTGGTTGAAGAACACCCATGTCTTCAATTATATTGTTAATTGGACGAAGGTCGTGGAGGAGCCACCATTTGTTTTTATTAGGTTTTCGAATAACTAGCACTGGGGAGTTCCATTCGGAGATGGACTCCACCAGGTTGCCTTTGAGGACTTATTCCTCCACGAGTTTGTTGAATGCTTTCAGTTTTTGTTTGTTTAGCGGCCACTGACTCACCCAGATAGGTTTGTCCGATTGCCAATTTAACTTCCAGGTGGCACGCTCTTCAGCGACTGCTGCTCAAAAAACCTGAGGAGCCGGGAGGTCAATTTTGGCTCCCCACTGGGCAAGGGTGTCTCTTCCCCACAGGGGTTCCGAATAATCTAAAATGAACAGGTGAACATTAGCCAATTGCCTGTTGGGCCCTGTAATTTGAATGATGCTCTTGCTCTGTTTAGCCAATTGCATGCCCCCAACGCCCTGGATGTGTCCAGCAATGTTTTGCAACTCCCATTGTGACGGCCATTCCCAAGAGGGAATGATCGTCACATCAGCCCCAGTGTCCAGCATCCCCCGGATGGAAACTGTCTCCACCCCTTTTGACAGATGGCAAATGAGGCGAGGCTTAGGATGCCCCACCACTTGCACCCAGGCTACAGATGGTATCTCTTTTCCCTTTCTCTCCTCCCTCTAGCAAAACCGGGGCAACCCGGGGTGGTCATGTGGAGAGTCTGGATTCCACTCTCCTGCTTTCACCCAGTCGATGGAAGGGACTGGGATGGCCTGGGCAATGATTTTTCCTCTAGGGAGGAACAGTGGGGGGCGGACACAAGCCAGACTGAGGGAAAAATGCTGTTGGTCAGATGAGACAAGTGCTGGAAATATTTGTAAATCAATAGGTGTAAATTTTGTGTCCCCTACAACGATGAACTGATGGTCAAATTTGTCCCAGTTATCTGGGGCTTCTGGACACACAGTGAGCACGTGAATGTTGGAATCACAAAGATGGATTGTGTGCATTGTCTGCAACCTGAAAGGAGAACCATGAGAAAAGGTCGTTAGAGCAGGTTCCAGTAAAAGTCCCGGATCAAGGCAAGAAAGACAAGTCACTTCAGGTAAAGACATGTCCGGTGGAGTGTCAAAATCGGTGGCAAAAGGCAGCTCATCAACCCCAGACGGAATGGGTTAGGCTGGTGGCGGGTTAATTTTTGGCTCCCTCCCCCTGCTTTTAGATGACATTCTCCCGCCCTTAATTTTTTCTGCATGCAGGGGGGAACTGCGCTCTTGATCTACTTTTTTTGAGCTTCCCCTCCCGCGGGATGCCCTGACTGCTTTCCCCTTTTGAAATCATAGAACTCCTTGCGGAGCGGGCAGTCAGGCATCCAATGGTCTCCTCTGCCACACATGTGGCAGGCTGCCTGTTCCCAGGCTGGCTGTTTTGGGGTGCCCGGTCTGGTCTGCCAGTGGTCGGGCGATGGAGCGGTTGCAGCAGCGGCGATCTCGGGGAGGTCTGCGACGGTGACCCGGCAAGATGGTATAGGGTTCTTCTGGTCGCCAGCCCTCTGGAGCGCTGGACCTTTGAGGGCGCAGACCTCCAGCAGATCTTCGAGGGTGGGGCGTGGATGCAGAGGCAGACTGAGAATTGCCGCCTTGCATGCTGTGTTAGCATTGGATGTCGCAACACTCTTGACGAGCTGCGCCCACACACCCTCATCCGCATCTTCAAATTCCGCTGCGACGTGCAACCGCTCAACGAAGTCATCGAAGGACTCGCTGGGTCCCTGGAAGATATGTGACAAAGGGACCGCTGGCACCCCAACTACAATTTTTAGAAACACCTGCTCAGCCACCTGTGCACTCTGATTCAGGGCCTCAGTTGGTATTAATTCTGCCTACTTTTGGCCCTTTGTCCAATCTCCCAGCCCGCAAAGATGGTCGACAGTCAACTTTCTCTCATTCCCATCAACTCCTACATCTTCGTCTTCCCACAACTTAAGAAGGAGTTCTGACACACCTTTTTTCCAGGCTGCCTCCCATCTGGTAAATTGGGCCGAACTGAGGAGGCAATGGAAAATCTGGTGTAAGTCAGCGGGTACTAACTCAGCTTCCTGTAAAGAAGCTCTTAACAATCCTCTAAAAAATTCACTCCGGCTCCCGAATTCCTTCTGTGCCTTGCACAGTTCCTTGATTACACTGCGGGAGACTGGAGTCCATTGCACCTGCTGATGCCCGCCCCGTGTCTGATGGTACAACACTGGGGCTGCTATGATGGTTTTGGCTGGCCCTGGCCCCCATGCCTCCACACCCCCTCCCTCAGGCCCCGAAGCATGAGAACAATATGGTTGACCGTGGGAACCCGAGGTGGGAGCGAGGAAACAGGAGCCAGAGGGGGCGGGGTCAGAAACTCCGTGGGAAAATGGGGTGGAGGTGAAAGATGTCACTTTCCCTGCCCGTGGGGAGGAGTTACAGGGCGGGGCTTTGGGAGAGGGTGGTGTTTCAGGAGGGGCTTGGAAAAGAGGCAGAACTAGAAGAGGAGCAGTGAAGGTGGGAGGAGCCGATGGGAATGGGGCGGTACCCTGGGGAAGGAAGAGGTTGGGAGGAGGAAGGAAGTGGTTTGGTGGCGGGAAAAGAAAGGGATTCTGGGAAGCAGAAGCGGGTTTTGCCCGCCATGATGCCTCATGGTCACTGCCATCTTGGGCTCCACAGGAGCCATCTTGTAGCGGGACCTTAAAGCGAACTTTAGAAGATAACTTAGGAGATTTAATGATATGGGAAGAGGGAGCAGGGGAAGAGGGGGGTACGGTAGAATCTGTGAGTGTCTGGGCCCTTGGACACCCGCAGCGGGGAGATTTGGATCCCTAAGAAGGGCCAGGAAGATGTTGAGAACCCTGCCCGCTGTGGATGGGGGCTGCCCCTCTCAGGATTCTGGGTTTTCTTAGAGAAGAGGGAGAGGTATGAGGGGTATGAACAAAGGAAGAGGAAAAACTGGGCACTGAACTGAGAACAGAACTGGAGGTCCGGGGGTGTTCTCTCCGTTCCTTTTAATCTTTTTTCCTCAACACAGATATCATCTGTGCCACCCAGCGAAGGTGTCTGGCCAAATCCACTCTTTTGGTTATTGAAATTTCTCCTGACCGTACCGAATCAGCTAATTTGCGAGAGACCTCCTCCCAAAAGCGTAGGTCTCTAAATCGGTCAGGAGTAACGTTTTGGAGCTGGGAGAAAACCCACCGAACTACATTTTTCAACTCCTTTTTATTAATATGAACATTTCCCCCAACAAGAACACCCCCAACAACAAACAGCGCCTCCTTTTGAATGGCAGACAGGCGCGCACCCATGCCTGCAGTGCTAAACGCTGTTCAAATCCCAAGACAACCGTAAAAGAAAGATTTGTGAAGAAAAAGGGATTCCCTCCCTGGCCCCCGCTGAAAAGCGACGCACGTCCAAAGAAGAAAAAATGGCCAAACCCACCGCCTCAGAGTTATGACAGTGGCACCTGCCGCCCCAGAGTTACAACGGCAGGGGGCTAGGGTTAAAAGGACGGGGGGGTGAAAGAAAAGGAAAACTCACCAGACCAGTGACAGGAACAACGGAAAAACTGGATGACATGGGTCATGGTGCGCGGACCGTCTCCCGGGTGCAGGAGGACACCGGTGCTGATCCTCTGGAGCGCAACTCCCAGCGACCAGGAGTCTGCTTCCATGGGGGTGCTGCTGTGCCCAGTAGAGCTATTCAGCTCTGATCCAAGGGTCCGACGGAATCCAAAGATTAATGAAGAACGGTCCCACATTGGGCGCCAGCAGCTGCTGGTGTGCGGAAATCTGAGCTCCGGATCCTCTGGAGCGCACCTCCCAGCGACCAGGAGTCTGCTTCCATGGGGGTGCTGCTGTGCCCAGTAGAGCTATTCAGCTCTGATCCAAGGGTCCGACGGAATCCAAAGATTAATGAAGAACGGTCCCACATTGGGCGCCAGCAGCTGCTGGTCAAACAGGAGATGGGCTGGGGCGTACGGCTGCCTAGGGCAAACTCCCTCACGGCTTTGGTGGGGAATGCTTTGCCCTTGTCAAGCGAGCTAGAAGACAGCTCCAGCGAGCGCGGACCAGGAAAGAATCCAAGGAGGCGAGACAGTTGACCGCAGCAGGAGAGGGTTTATTCAGGGAAGGGTGAAGGCTGCAGGCAACTGCCCCGAGGGGCGGGGTGAACAGAGATTATAAAGGGCCCCAGGGAGGAGAAGTCCCTCATCCCCGGGCAAATCAACAAACAGTGAACAAAGATTGACGTGATACAACAGTGGATGGGGGACTAGTTGGGGAGGGGAAACAACTTCTGATCCAATCACTCCCTGCCTAGAGTGGAAGGTTCTAGGGAAAGGGTGTGGGCAGAGAGTGACAGACAGGTCAGTTGCTGGGGGAACCAATGAGGGGTTAAAGGAAAAACACAGTAACAGAGGAGGGGACAGACGATTGACTTGAGGGGTGGCGGATTTGCTTTAACAACCGGGGAGGGGACTGAGGATTGACAGGAAACAGTGGAGGGAAAGGGGCCCCAGGCAGAACCATTCCAGCAAATGAACAGGGCAACGGAACATACCAACTGAAAATGACTTAACCATTAAAATATAACTCGAATACAAGGCATAACAGAAAAGCAGATGCACCGCAACAATGAACTTCCAGTCATTCGAGTTCTTCACACTATGTGTCTTCCTGAAATGTTTTTCTGCCCCTTTCATATGAATGCATGATGCATCGAACCAACGGCTTTTCAGATTTCCTGAAGAGAGAAAAGCTCCATAAATTGTCGAGCAAGGGAAGGCCTTTTAAAAGGAAGGATGCCCAGGCAGTCAGGAAGAAGGGGCGGTGCTGGGAGGAGCTCCCTGCTCTATTCTGCTGCACATTCTGTGCCTCGTTATCCTTCCTCCTTCTCTGTCGCAGTATTACACAGAATCTGACAAAATCAGAAAGGGAAAATAGGGTTAAAAAGAGAAGGCAGCTGGTGATGGAGGCTGTGGGCAACAGGGCTGCCTGTGCTCTGCCCTGTCTGGGCAGCAGCCGCTGGAGGAGTTGGGAAGGGGCATTTCCAACGCTGCAAAGCAATGCAGTGAGCGAGGTGAATGGGGACAAAAAGGCTTCTGGACATCCCATGCCCAGAGCTCCCTGCTCCCGCTCCGTAAGCAGGGAGGTCTGGCCAGGGAGGGCTGCAGCAGGGGCCAGCACCTGTCCCTGCTCGGGGCTGTGCCAGCAGAGCCCAAGGAAGATGGGGAGCCCCAGCAGGGATGGCAATGGCTGGCAATCCAGAGAATGAGCCCTGCATGCAAAAGGCCACTGGACAGGATGGGAGTGAGTTCTTCAGCAACCCCTGTGGGGAGGGAGCGGGGAAAAATAGGGCAGAGCCATCAGCAGAGGAGACTGTTCTGGGAACAGAGAGATATTGCTCATGCTCACAGAAATTGGGGAGCACACCGACTCTGTAGCAGAGTTGTCTGAGCTGGAGAACAGCAAGAGAGCAGATCAGCAGCTGGGCACAAACACAGGCTCAGAGGTTACCCCAAGCAGCAGGAGCTCATGTCAAGGCCACGGAGCACAAGAGCAGAGTGAAGGATATGTTGTGGTGAGGAGAAGAGCCCTTCAATCCATGCCATTATCCCCTTGGGGCAGAGCAGAGAGCTGGCTTTTTCCTGGTGTCTCCTGGGGCTCTCTTTGGATGGGAGGGAAACATCCCAGGGGAATGGGATTGCTGTCAGAGAGGTTCCCCCAGCTCCAGATGAGCAGCCTTGGCTTGCTCTGCAGGAGCCAGTGAAGAGGCAGAGACCCCAGAGGAAAGATCAGCACTGCAAGGGGGACACAGACTGGCAGGGAAGGAAAGCCCAGGGACTCCTTTGCTCCGGGTCCATTGCCAAGAGCAGCAGCTGAAGCTGTTAGAGCATGCAAAACTTCCCCAAGGGCACCAGAGCTCTGGGACTGTGCTGTGGGAAAGCTGGGGCTGAGGCAGTGAGAGAAGCGAGCTCCCTGGGGCCCTTGGACACCTGGCTGTATCTGTTTGCAGAAGGGCAGCCTGGCCCTGCTGTGCACAGCATGTGCTGTGCCCTGTGCCCAGCTAGAGCAGGACGGGCCTTTGCTCCCCCTGCACAGGCCAACCAGGGCATGACGGTGCTTGGTGTTCACCCTGCAGAGCACATCGGGGGCCCTGCCCTTTGCCCTGCAGTGGGCAGTGGGGTGGCACAGAAACCAGGCTGTTAGGGGAATTTGGGGGCTTTGTGGGCAGACCTTGCCTTCCAGCACCAGGGAAGGGCACGGGGCCTTGCTGCTTTCCTTGCCTGGGGCCATGGTGTGGGTAGGAAATTGGTAGGTTTGGTGGGCCCAGGGAGCTGTTCCTTGTCCAGACAGTATGTGACACACAAGATATGTACAATCAGCAGCAACTTTCCATCCCAAGGTGTTTTGTCCAGGGCCTGTACTCCAAGGGCAGATCAGCACCCCCCAGCACGGGGCAGTGCTGCAGCATCTCCCCAGGCTCAGGAGAAGGGGCAGATTTGAGCTGCCCCAGCCCCTCCGGACACCCACCGCACTGCGGGGCGCTGGTGCTGCACAGCTTCTGGCACAGGAACTGGATGCTCCTGCAGGGGCTCTCGGGCCGGGGACGCTCCTGGCACAGGCAGCAGGCCGCCTCCTTGGGCACTTGGCTGCAGACAAGAGGGGATTCTTGGAGGAACACCTGGCCACGCAGGCCATGGCTCAGAGCCCA
>NW_005054792.1:22809-24474 GCF_000277835.1 Geospiza fortis | reverse complement strand
CAGGAGGTACAACAGTGCAACCATCAGCCTGGGAGCCAGGCGGGTGTGAGGGAGGGCAGAGGGTAGGAGGAGGAGGGAAAAACCTCAGGGGTGCAGAGGGGACAATGCTGCTTGTGCAGCTCCAAGCCATCACCACGGGGACACCAGTGCCATGGCCTCAGCAGGAGGACACGGCCATGCCCTTTCCCACCCACCACCCAGAGCTCTTGTGCTCACAGGAGACATTTGGAACACAAAAGTGTTGACCCTGGAAAGCTTCAGAGACCTTGGGTTGTTTTAGAAGCCCTCCTGCAAAGCCTCTTACTGTGATATCCAAAGAGCCATCCAGGAAGGCCTCACTGGAATGGGAAACCTCGTTGCAGCGGAAGTAGGGGCCTGGAAGGGAAACTCAAGCACTGAGCAGCAGGAGGTGACTGTCATCACCAGGTGATTCTCCTTGTTACCTGCACCACCAGTCCAGGGCCTGCTGTTGAGCACAGGCTGACAAAAGGGCACAGACAATGCCAAGGGCAGCAGCTAGATCTGGGGAAAACCCCAAAGAATTTATGCATGAGGGAAGCAGATTGGGAGGAGATGTGCAAGCTGGAAATAAGCAGGAAATAAGCAGTTTCCTCTTCCAAGAGTTTTTTCTTTATCCTCATAGGCCTCCCAGATGAGGATCCAGCTGTGGCTTCCACTGTTCAGTGAGGCATGGCCAGAATATGGCACGTGGTGAGCCAGAGAGAGCTCGCACAGTTCTTGGGCTGCTGGCAGTGCCAGAGCCAGGCAGTGGCACCGGGGCGGGCAGGGGTAACAGGGAAATGGAAACAAGTCCCTCCTGGCCCATCTCACCTTCCCAGCTCCCTCTACACAACACAGTGGAGGCTTTGGGCCTCTGGGGCCGGGATAATCCTGGTATGGACAAGCTCCATCCAGGCTGGACGGGCTGCTCAGGGGGAGTCAGTCCAGCCACGCTGTTTGAGAGGCCCCCTGGGGTGTTGCATCCCAGGACATGGATGGGGAGGCCGAGACTGGGATGCCCTGCGAAGACACACACCTTTAGGATAGGGCCTCCCAAAGAGAGCTCTCCCACAGTTCTTTGTACCGTCATGTTAATGATCCAAGGTACATCATCCCTGTTCTCCTCTCCTGTTCTAGAAAGTTCCTCACTCCTGCTTTCCATATAGGTGGAATGTATTGCTTGCAGCTCCCCTCCTGAATCCCAGTTGGCTGTCCCCTTGTAACCCCGCCTCTGTACCAGCCCTGCAACCCATGGCCCTCAGCCCTGATGCTCTGCCTCCCTTGACCCATATAAAACTCAGGACCCTCTTGCAGTTCTTGTTCTTTGTCTCTGAACCCCTTCAGTGTGTAGCTGCATAAACCCCATACAAAGAACCCCTCCTGCCTGCTTTTCTTCTGCCGATATTCACAGACCATCGCACAATGTGAGCGACTGGTGCTCACAGGGCTATCTGTCTTTCCTGGCAGGTGCTCTTGGGAAGGTGGTGGCTTCAGCAGCACCTGCAACACTGGTGCCCTGGGGACACTGTCCTGAGGGGCAGAGGAGTCCAGGGAGGCTGCACATTCTGCAGGGAGAAATCCTTGAAGGCACAGGCAGGAACAGCCCGTGCCCGTGTGTCACAGACATTTCTTTTATGAGAAATCCTCTCAGAATTTTTCCTGCTG
>NW_005054792.1:20023-22793 GCF_000277835.1 Geospiza fortis | reverse complement strand
CTGAAGCTGAGAGTTTCAGCAACAAGATGTAAACAATAGATTGTCTGCTGCTGTGGAATGCAACAGGTGGATCTGTGATTAGTTCTGGTGTGGATGTTTTGGTTCAGTGACCAGTCACAGCAGAGCTGGCTTTCGGAGTTTGTCAAGGCCAGCTTGTGTGTTATCATTCTTTACTTTTCTTAGCTTAGCTTAGCAGCTTCTGGAAACTCTCCTTTCTTTTTCTTTTAGTATAGTATAGTATATGTATATATCATAACATAATAAATCAAGCCTTCTGATCATGGAGCCCATCTCGTCTCTCACCTCACCTGAAAACCCTAACTACACCCGTGTGCCCAAAGACGAGCTGGTGGGGAAGCAGTGCGGCTGAGCAGGAAGGTCTGCCTGGGACTCAGGGAAAACACAGAATTTACAGCTTTGGAAGGAGGGCAGCAGCACAGGAGGATGGTGAGGATGTCGTTGGGGCATGCAGGGAGAAAGGTAGAAAAGCAAAGGCCCAGCTGGAACTGAATTTGGCCAATTCCATGTGGGAGAACAGAAACTGCTTTTACAAAGACATCAGCAACACCAGGAGGAACAAGGACAAACTTTATTTATACTGAATGCAAGGGGAAACATTGCCACAAGGGATGAGGAAAGCCCTGAGATTCTGATGCCTCCTCTGGGTGTCCTGAGCTCATGGCCACCCACAGCACTCTCCCCTGCAGAGAGGGATAAATGTGCTGGCTCTTGGGGTGCTCTGCAGTCACTGGGCACAGGCACCTCGTCCTGGGATGACAGCATTCCCTCACTGTTGCTGCTTTTCTGGGGCACTTCCCTCTCAAGTAAGAGGAAGGAAATAACAAGAAAAAAGCACCCAGGGAAAGCCTTACCAGTTCCTTTGTTTACACAGGAGGTGGAGGAGGAGAATGGTTGGTGTCCCAATTACTGTGTCACCTTCTTAAATTCTTTTCCCCACCTCCTGAATTCTTTGCATTGCGTCTCATCCTGGAATTCTTCTTCTTTATTAGGGACATCCATCATGTACTGAGGGGCAGGAGGACTCATCCTGAGAAAGACACGTGCAGCAGTGCCCAGCAGCTCTCCTAGCTTCTCTGTGAGTTCCTTGCCTTTCCTCAAGGCCATGTGCCTGGAGATGTTCTCTTGCAGAGGACACTGGCCCATGCAATCATAGAGTCCCTGGTTCTCTTGCCTCTCACTGAGCACCTTTAGAAGCAGCCCCGTCTCTGAGACCATCCTGGCACACACCAGCTTGAGCTGGGGCAGGCTGCAGTCCACCCTCAGGGCTCGCTCCACGTGGGCCATGAACATCTGCAGGCTTCTGTCCGGCACCAGCAAGCGCAGGTGACGATCAACCACGGCTTCCAAGAGCTCTCCTGGAACTGGCGCAAGGTCTGGACCTTGGGGGCTCCAAGGTTTATTGAGGAACCTGGAGTCTTCTTCCTGTTGCTTCCAGTGTGTGCCTGTGGTGTCAGGCATGATCAGGAAGTGCCCACCTAGAGAGGATTGCTCCTCCTCAGCCGTGGCTCCTCCTCTGCTGCTCAGAGCAGGGCCTCTCTGAACCAACGGGTCAGAGAGAAAATCCAGGTTCCTGTTTAGACGCAGGTCATCTTTGGTGACGGTGCCTCTGGGCTCTCCATCTGCTATCACAGGGCTCAAACCCTGGTAGAAAAGCTGATTATGTCCAACCCAATACTGGCTGTCCTCTTTCTTTGGCTGTTTGTCAGAATTGACATAGTTCTGCCTTGGAGCTTGAACTTTCTCATTATGTCAGTGTTGTCTGTGAACAGATTTTTCATGAATGGGGTTTAATCCACCAACTACATCCCAGGGGTTCAATTCTTGTCACTTTGAATGTGAATCCTGCATCTGGCACCATGTACACAAGCACAACCCTGCACACGTGTGGGCTGCCCCACAGAAATGGGCACAGCCCAGCAAACGTGGACACTTCCAGGACTCTCTGGCTGTATAAAATCAGCATTTATTGGGAAAGCATTCCCAGCTGGGAACAGACTGCACACATTCCCAGCTGCACACAGGGGGCTGTGCAAGGGGACACTGTCACATGTGCAGGGTGTCCCCAGGATGTCATGGCCCTGGGAAGGCTGTGGCTCCAGAGGCTGAGCTGCGGTGACGGCTTGGGACACCTGGGACTTCCTGGATTCCTCCTGTCCCAGTCCCCAGGGGACTTTGGGGTGTCCTAAGCATGGCAGACACCAGCAGCATCCTCCTCTGCAGAGAGTGGTCATGGAGCCAGTGGCCCAGATCTTGGGGTGCTGGATGCAGAGCAGGGCCCAGGCAGGAGCATCTTGTCTCTGGGTAACAGCATTTCCTTAGGCTTCTTCCATCTGGAATGACAACAAGGAAACAACATCTGAGGAAATAAAGGCAACCAAAAACTCAAGGAAAGTGCAGTAAGGAAACAGCAGTAAGGAAATAGCCACCAAGTCAACAACAAAGATCCAAGGAAACAGAGAAGAAAATAGCATCCAAGGAAAGTTCTAGCAGTTCTTGTATCGGAATAGGAGCCAGAGAAGAAGTGCTGGCAACTTACTTTCTTGTTCTCGACGTCTTGAAAATCTTCTCTCCCTCCTTTGAGTTCTTCACATTGTGTCTCTTCCTGGGAGACATCTGTGTTCTCTTTCTCCAATTGTTCCTGCAATTGTTCTTCCTGTTTCTGCAAGTCTTCTTCCTCTTTGTCAAGGACGTCCATGATGTATTGAACCAACAGCAAATCAGCTTCGCTGAGCTCAGGCAAACCCTGGTA
>NW_005054792.1:16138-19994 GCF_000277835.1 Geospiza fortis | reverse complement strand
AAGAGCGGGTGGTGCAGGCAGAGCAGCAGAACTGGCATCTGCTCCTTGCCCTTACCTGCTCTGCACTCTCTGCCTCCCTGTACTTGCTTTTCCTCCATGTCTGTTGCAGTTTTACAGACAACCTGAAAAACAAAGAAAATGAGCAGGGAGGGCTGCAGGAGGTGCAGCTACCTCTCCCTGCTTGGGGGCATTTCAGCTGAGCCCAGGGAAGATGGGGGCTCCAGAAAGGACATCCCTGGCTGGCCCAGCACATGCACCCCATCCAGGGGAACATCACTGGTGCATGAAGGGCTGGTTGGGCTGGGAGCCCCCGGGCGTGCCCAGCGCTGCCGCTCAGGAGCCGCTTGCCCGGGGCTCCCCCAAACGCGACGTGTTGGAAACACAGCCGGGGGAGTCCTGGGCAGCGGCACCTGCGCGGCTGCGGGGCTCCAGGAGGAGCTGCTCTGCACAGGAAAGACTCTTGGTGGCACAGCAGTGGCGTGGGCAGGGAGCAGTTACCTTCTCAGCCACAATTTCCTTCTCAGTAGCTGTCGGCAAACAGCTGCAGCACATCGGGAACACACCTTGGAAAGGAGGCAGATGTTTAACACCATAATTTCTTGTCATGCTCTAAAGAACATGTGAGATTAAAGATCCTTCATCCAACCCAGCCCATTCTACACATATGCAAGTCTGTGCCAGCAGCAACAATTTTAAAAAGAACCTCTCCTTCCTTCCCAATTTTCTGTTCCTCTCTGCAGGAACTCCAAGAGCTGTTCTGAATTCCCACAGCTCCCAATCTCATTGCTGTGTGGCTGAAGGCAGGAGAGCAAAGCAAAGCTGGGGAGAGCTGGGACAGAAGGCAGGACAAGCTTCCCTCAGGCAGGCTGGACCCTGCTGAGCTGGGTGCTGTGGATGCTGCCACAAGCTCCACGCTTGGAAAAACATCTCCTGTGGTAGCCAGCACATGCAGGGCCATCTGCAGTGGCACACGGGACTTGTCACCTGGGCACTCCGGCTACAAGACAGACAGCTGTGTGTCAAACAAGAAATTGGCTTACGTGGAAGACACCCTGCAGAATCAGCAAAATGACTGCTATGACAGACAGCAATACAACGAATGTGATCGTGTCATCCATGGTCTCTGGCATTGGCTGGGAAAAGAGGCAAGAAGATCACGGGGGGCAAGAGGATTGCTACTTCCATTCTCCCTTGCCCAGAGGGACAAACGCAGCAGTGCCTGCAGCTCTCCTACCTTCTCTGTGGGCTCCTGATCATCCTCCCAAGCTGTGCGCCTGGAGATGTTCTCTTGCAGAGGACACCGGCCCATGCGATCATAGAGTCCCTGGTTCTCTTGCCTCTCACTGAGCACCTTTAGAAGCAGCCCCGTCTCTGAGACCATCTTGGCACACACCAGCTTGAGCTGGGGCAGGCTGCAGTCCATCCTCAGGGCTCGCTCCACGTGGGCCATGAACATCTGCAGGCTTCTGTCCGGCACCAGCAAGCGCAGGTGACGATCAACCACGGCTTCCAAGAGCTCTCCTGGAACTGGTGCAAGGTCTGGATCTTGGGGGCTCCAAGGTTTATTGAGGAACCTGGAGTCTTCTTCCTGTTGCTTCCAGTGTGTGCCTGTGGTGTCAGGCATGATCAGGAGGTGCCCACCTAGAGAGGATTGCTCCTCCTCAGCCATGGCTCTTCCTCTGCTGCTCAGAGCAGGGCCTCTCTGAACCAACGGGTCAGAGAGAAAATCCAGGTTCCTGTTTAGACGCAGGTCATCTTTGGTGATGGTGGCTATGGGTCCTTCATCTGCTATCACAGGGCTCAACACCTGGTAGAAAAGACGATTATGTCCAACCCAATACTGGTTTTCCTCCTTCTTTAACTGTTTGTGAGAACTGACATAGTTCTGCCTTGGAGCAGGATCATCCAACTCATCTATGAGGTGCCCAATAATGGAGGCATCATCATTATGGTTTAACCCATCAGCTACATCCCAGGGGTTTAGTATTTGCCAGTTGAGCCTTGAGTTGATTTGCTTCTCCATGCTGTCCTGCTGCTCTTTGATAGTCATAATGTAGTTCTGCCTTAATGCTTCATCTTCCACCACATCTCTGAGGGCTCTATCAATAGACTTGTCATGAGTGGGGTTTAACGCACCAGCTACATCCCAGGAGTTTAATGCTTGCCACTTCAAATGTGACCCTTGCTTCTTGTGATCCCAACTTGAGAGTGTCTTTTTCAACACATGCTCCAGCCTGGCAGGCTGGGGGTGGTGTGGGACAATGCTTTTTGCAGTCTTGATGCTTTCAGCCTTCTTCTTGATCTTGGCCCTCAGATCATGAGCACTTGTTTTGCCTTCATGCCCCCAGAGATCCTGAGGGGGATGTGAGTTTCTTCTGGAACTGTCCGGGCTGCTGACATCCCCCTCAGTGCTCAGGGTCAGGGCAACCACAAGCGTTACAGTTTCACCATCTCCCAGTGAAGGCTCCTTGGGTTGGAGGCTCAACACTGGGATGCTGTTCAGCTCTCTGCCTTGTTCCATGTCCATTATTTCTCCCTGAGTCTGTATCAGAGTTGTCCGAGCTGGAGAACAGCAAGAGAGCAGATCAGCAGCTGGGCACAAACACAGGCTCAGAGGTTACCCCAAGCAGGATGAGCTCATGTCAAGGCCACGGAGCACAAGAGCAGAGTGAAGGATGTTTTGTGGTGAGGAGAAGAGCCCTTCAATCCATGCCATTATCCCCTTGGGGCAGAGCAGAGAGCTGGCTTTTTCCTGGTGTCTCCTGGGGCTCTCGCGTGGCGCGGCGGGAGCCAGTGAAGAGGCAGAGATCCCAGAGGAAAGATCAGCACTGCAAGGGGGGCACAGACTGGCAGGGGAGGAAAGCCCAGGGACTCCTTTGCTCCGGGGCCATTGCCAAGAGCAGCAGCTGAAGCTGTTAGAGCATGCAAAACTTCCCCAAGGGCACCAGAGCTCTGGGACTGTGCTGTGGGAAAGCTGGGGCTGAGGCAGTGAGAGAAGCGAGCTCCCTGGGGCCCTTGGACACCTGGCTGTATCTGTTTGCAGAAGGGCAGCCTGGCCCTGCTGTGCACAGCATGTGCTGTGGGAAAGCTGGGGCTGAGGCAGTGAGAGAAGCGAGCTCCCTGGGGCCCTTGGACACCTGGCTATATCTGTTTGCAGAAGGGCAGCCTGGCCCTGCTGTGCACAGCATGTGCTGTGCCCTGTGCCCAGCTAGAGCAGGACGGGCCTTTGCTCCCCCTGCACAGGCCAACCAGGGCATGACGGTGCTTGGTGTTCACCCTGCAGAGCACATCGGGGGCCCTGCCCTTTGCCCTGCAGTGGGCAGTGGGGTGGCACAGAAACCAGGCTGTTAGGGGAATTTGGGGGCTTTGTGGGCAGACCTTGCCTTCCAGCACCAGGGAAGGGCACGGGGCCTTGCTGCTTTCCTTGCCTGGGGCCATGGTGTGGGTAGGAAATTGGTAGGTTTGGTGGGCCCAGGGAGCTGTTCCTTGTCCAGACAGTATGTGACACACAAGATATGTACAATCAGCAGCAACTTTCCATCCCAAGGTGTTTTGTCCAGGGCCTGTACTCCAAGGGCAGATCAGCACCCCCCAGCACGGGGCAGTGCTGCAGCATCTCCCCAGGCTCAGGAGAAGGGGCAGATTTGAGCTGCCCCAGCCCCTCCGGACACCCACCGCACTGCGGGGCGCTGGTGCTGCACAGCTTCTGGCACAGGAACTGGATGCTCCTGCAGGGGCTCTCGGGCCGGGGACGCTCCTGGCACAGGCAGCAGGCCGCCTCCTTGGGCACTTGGCTGCAGACAAGAGGGGATTCTTGGAGGAACACCTGGCCACGCAGGCCATGGCTCAGAGCCCA
>NW_005054792.1:3320-11293 GCF_000277835.1 Geospiza fortis | reverse complement strand
TTTAAGGGCTTATTTTATTTCTCATTATCCTGCTCTGATTGTGTTAGTAATAAATTCATTTAACATCATTAAGTCGAGCCCGGTTTGCACTTGATGGTATTTGATGAGTGTTTTCTCCTGGTCCTTAACTCGTGAACCTTTGTTAAATTTTCTCCCCTCTGTCCAGCTGCAGAGAGGAGTGGCTGAGCAGGTTTGTGAGTGACTGGCATCTGGCCAGGGTCAACCCACAACAATCTCCAACTGAATTTGGCCAATTCCATAAGGGAGAACAGAAACTGCTTTTGCAGACACATCAGCAACACCAGGAGGAACAAGGACAATCTTTATTTTTACTGAATGCAGGGGGAAACATTGCCACAAGGCATGAGGAAAACCCTGAGATGCCTCCTCTGGGTGTCCAGAGCTTGTGCTTGCCTCTGCAGAGAGGGGTAAATGTGCTAGCTCTTGGGTTCTCCACAGTCACTGGGCGCAGGCACCCATCCTGGGGTGACAGCATTCCCTCACTTTTTCTGCTTCTCTGGGGCACTTCCTTCTCAAGTAACAGCAAGGAAATAACAGGGGAAGAAATATCCAGGATAATGAGAACAGCAGTCAAAGAAATAACACTGAAGTAAAGTCTCAGCAGTTTCTACATCGGAACAGGAGGTCAAGAACAATCTTCTTGAAATTCTTCTCAATCTCCCACAAGTTCTTCACATTATATCACACTGTGGGAGACACCTGCATTCCCTCTCTGTTCATCTTCCTTCTTCCTTTCAAGGCACCCAGGAAGTATTGAACTCCCAGCAATTCAGCTTCTCTTAGCTAAGGCAAGCCTGTTTGAGCACAGGGCTCCTACAGGATCACAGCCTCCTTCATGCATCGACCTGCTCCAAAATGGGTCCTCCCAGGGCTACAGGTGGATCTCTGCATTGCTGTCAATTTCCATTGGCTTCAGGGGCACAGGAGCCTCATCATAGCCTTCACCCTGGGCTGCAGGGGAATCTCAGCTCTAGTACGTTGAGCAGATCCTGTCCCTGCTCCACTGACACTAGTGTCTGCAGAGCTGTTCTCTCACATTTCCCACTCCTGTCTCTGTATTTTGTTCCACACAAGTTATTACTCTTGCCTTCTTAGAAATCTTAACCCAAGTATGTTACGCCCATTTCAAAAAGCCTTAGGCTTAGCAAGAGACATGTCCACCATGGAGCCCACTGGCAATGGCTCTGCTGGATATGGGGGAAGGTTCTAGCACCTTCTCTCAGAAACGACCCCAAGCCCACCACAACAACTCCCACTGCTGGATGTCCCCCTTGCCAACTTCACTTGGAAACTCAATTGGCGTTCAGATGTTCCAGTCCAAGTGAAACAGTGGCCGCTGAACAAACAAAAATTAAAGGCGCTCAACGAGCTCGTGCAGGAGCAGCTCCAAAAGGGCAACCTGGTTGAGACCACCTTGCCGTGGAACTCGCCAGTGTTTGTCATCAAGAAAACATCTGGGAAGTGGAGGCTCTTGCACGACCTTCGAAAAATTAATGAAGTCATAGAAGACATGGGTGTCCTCCAACCAGGGATGCCGTCCCCAGCGATGCTCCCCCGAGATTGGAATCTGGCCATTGTAGATATAAAGGATTGTTTTTTCCAAATTCCCCTCCACCCTGATGATGCCCCACGCTTTGTGTTTACGGTTCCATCTTTGAACCGTGAGGCTCCCGGTAAACGATACCACTGGCGGGTTCTCCCTCAGAGGATGAAGAACAGCCCAGTTATTTGCCAGTGGTACGTTGCTGCCCTCCTCACGCCCATCCGCAAGGCCTACAGCGACGTCGTCATCCATCATTATATGGATGATGTGCTGGTCTGTGCCTGCGACGACAACCAGCTGGCACACGTGCTCTCCCGGGTGACAGATTGCTTAGTCTCTGCAGGGTTCGAGCTGCAGGAGGAAAAGATTCAGAAGATGCCACCCTGGAAATATCTGGGCCTTGAAATTACAAAGCGGACCATTGTGCCGCAAAAATTGGCTATCCACATGAAAGTAGAAAATTTGGCGGACGCCCACCAGCTGTGTGGGGCTTTGAATTGGGTGAGACCCTGGCTGGGTATAACAACGGAAGACCTAGCCCCCCTCTTCAAATTACTTGAAGGGGGAGAGGCGCTCAGTTCGCCTAGGGATCTCACCCCGGAGGCCAAGGCGTCACTAGAAAAGATCAGCGAACTACTTGGGGCAAGGCAGGCCCATCGGTACGATCCGGGCCTGCCCTTCAAATTTATCATCCTAGGCCGACTGCCACACCTCCATGGTGTCATTTATCAATGGGACCAGTCTCACATACCATCGAAGGGTCGGGGCAAGGACCGAGGCGCTGGCGACCCCCTGTTAATAATAGGTGGGTGTTCCTCAGCTGCCACAGGTCCAAAAGGATTACGCAGCCACACGAGCTGGTGGCAGAACTGATCCGGAAAGCTCGCTTCCGGATCAGGGAGTTGGCGGGTGAAGACTTCGTGCGCATTCACATTCCATTAGAGTTAAAATCTGGCAAATTTCAATCTAAATTGCTTAACGAGCTTCTTATGGAGAGTGAAGTTCTCCAATTTGCTCTTGCCGGCTACACTGGGCAGATCGATGTTGTGCGGCCTTCCCATCCGCTGTTCAACATCGATCCGCAGTTCAAATTTTCAAACAAAAGACTGATGAGCCGGGTGCCCTTGGAAGCCCTGACTGTTTTTACTGACGCGTCTGAGGGGTCTCACAAGGCAGACAGGTTGGCTAAGTCAGCCATGACTTGGAAGGACCCCCAGACTCGGCGTTGGGAGATGGAAGTTCAGAGGGTGGAAGGTTCCCCTCACGTCGCCGAGTTGGACACAGTCGTCAGGGCATTTGAAAAATTCCAAGACCGGCCTTTTAATTTAGTAACCGATTCGGCATATGTAGCTGGTGTAGTCGCGAGAGCGGAGAATGCCATCCTCCAAGAAGTTCAGAATTCGGCCCTGTACCGTTTGCTTTCGAAATTAGTTGAGCTCATCTCCCGGAGAAAGCAAGCGTACTATGTGATGCACACGAGGTCTCACACCGACCTGCCAGGGTTCGTCGCGGAAGGAAACCGCAGGGCTGATGCCCTAGCGGGGGACAACTGTGTCGAGCCTGAGTGGGCCCTGGCCGCTACGGTCGCGTGGGCCCTGCTCCCAGAAGTGTTTCAGCAGGCGAAGCTGAGCCACCAGCTCTTCCACCAAAATGCGCCTGGCCTGGTCCGCCAGTTCCACCTCACGCGTGACCAGGCCAAGGCCATTGTGGCGACATGCCCCCAGTGCCAGCAGAGTCAGCCACCATCTCTGCCTGCTGGTGCTAACCCGAGGGGCTTAGCGAGCTGTGAGGTGTGGCAAACAGACGTAACAAAGATACCATCATTCGGCCGCCTCAAGTATGTTCATGTGTCGGTAGACACCTTTTCTGGTGCCATTTTCGCCTCCTCCCCCACAGGGGAGAGGGCCCTGGATGTGCAGAAACATCTGCTCCAGGCCTTCTCCATGTTGGGTATCCCCAAAGAAATCAAAACAGATAATGGCCCAGCATATGTTTCCAGGGAGCTCCACGCTTTCCTGCAGAGATGGGGAATAGGGCACAAGACTGGCATCCCCTATTCCCCCACGGGACAAGCCGTGGTGGAGAGATCTCATCAGAGCCTCAAAGGAGTACTCAGTCACCTTACCCCGGCAATGAAGATGGAATCTCCCCACATCCAGTTATCGCGGGCAATGTATACTCTAAATTTTCTAAATTGTTCTTTTGAAAGACTAGAGCCTCCCATTGTGAGGCACTTTGGGGGACATGACAACCTGCGAGCGAAGGAGAAGCCTCCGGTTCTGGTGCGGGACCCAGAGACCTATCGCCAGGAGGGACCTTTCCAGCTTGTGACCTGGGGGAGAGGGTACACGTGCGTGTCCACTCCCTCAGGCCCCAAGTGGGTCCCTTCACGATGGGTTCGGCCCTATGTGCCCCGCACACCAACGCGGGCCAAGGGTCCTCCTCAAGTGAAAGTGGCCAGCTGGCGGCGAAGGAGGTGGGAACTTCCTCCCATTGAAGAGCTCCCAGAGTTTCCCTCCTGGCCTGAAAAAGAACACCCGGAGGAAAACCTGCAAGTACTCTGGCTCTGGGAGTCCTCTTCTCCCCTGTCATAGCGATCCTCATGTTTTGCCCCCCCTGGTGTTTTACCTCTAAAAGCGCACTCTGCTTTTATTTCAGTTGTCAAGATGTCCTCTACGCTCAGCCTGACCCTTCTGAGATGGTGGACCCTTGGAGCCCTCCTTGCCGCAGTGGTTGCCTGGCCGATCCAGCAACCGAATGAGAACATCTGGAAGCTGCTAGCCAGGTCCCTCGGCAGGGATGATTTGTGCCTGGACACCGGCGCCTCGGAAAGCCCGTTGGGAACGAGCCTGGTGGGGATCCCTGTGCCCATCGGCCAGTTGCCAACCTCCATGGCACTGGCCTTCCAGAGGTGGGAGAATCCCCGGGTAGTTGCCCCGGGAGCGGGTCCCAGTCCCAGGGTGATCTGGGAAAGGGAGATGGCCCGTCTCCCGAAGGGCAAGCCCGAGGAGCCCCCGCTGGAATTCCATCTTCTTGGCGCCGCAAAAGCCCCTTTCTGTTTGCTATTTTCCCCGCTGTCTGATGTTTCCCGTACCCGTTATGTTACAGTTGTTAAACAGGCAAAGCTTCAGTTCAAGGCTGAGGCGTGGTGCAACGTAGTTGTTACTATAGCCTTTACAGCCACTTATGATTATTTTCCCCGCATTTTACCCAAAGGCTTATTTTTGATTTGCGGCGACCGAGCATGGGCAGGGGTTCCCGCTCTACTGGTAGGGAGCCCATGTACCCTGGGTCGGCTGACGCTGTTTGCTCCCAACATGACCCAAATTGAAGACTGGCAGAATGAAAATCGCACAGGGTACGTAATTCGAGCTAAACGACACACCGAACAAATTGGCGCTGATTGCGACTCCAAAATTGAACATTGGCCGAAGAGTAAAAGGGTCGCAATGTCGGTATTGTTGCGCTGGGTCGCAGTTGCAAAGGCCCTGGGAGAATTAGGCGAATTAGAGTGTTGGGCAGCCAGACAAGCGAACTTGACCTCAGCCGCACTAACGGACCTCCTAGCAGAAGAGAAAATAACGAGACAGGCAGTCCTGCAAAATCGGGCAGCCCTGGACTTCCTGCTCCTCAAACACCATCACGATTGCAGGGAGTTCCAGGGCCTTTGTTGTTTCGATCTTAAAACAAAAGCCAAGGACGTCTGGGCAAAGGTCCACCAGCTCCAGCAAAACATCGCAGACATTCAAGAAGAGACCGCCGACTGGGTGGATCATCTTCTCCCAGCCTCGGGGCTTTCAGGCTGGGCATTTTCATTGATCAAAGACATTAATTATATTGGTTTTGTAATCCTTGTTGTAATTTTTAGCCCTCTAGTACTCCGGACTTGCCTCAAGAGGCTCATCGAAAGGCTCACTTCAACCCCCTCGGCAAATGCAGTGCTCGCCCCACTCCCTCTACAGCCGGACACAGCGACATAGGTGGAGATGGCAGCCCAAACCATCGGCAGCCAGGGAGAAAGAGAAGGAGAGGGGGAAGAAGAAGAGCCTGAGCCTGCCTCGGACATCAGTGGCAGCTACGAAGATGTTGAGGAAGTCTAGAGGCAGAGACTTTGATTTGGACTTTCCATTCACAAGTTAAAAAGACTGTTTTATTGTTTTGCCCCTGGTTTCCTCCGTTAAGCCCCGCATCTCCCCCATCTTTTCCTTCGTTTGTTTAGTTTAAAAAAGGGGGAGATGTTGTGGTGCATGTTGCTTTGTACTATTTTATTTAGTTCTGTGAGTTTTACTGTTCAATTTTAGAAGTTGTAAATTGTTCTCGAGATGGCGCTTTTAGGGGGTTTCCCGGGTTCCCTCCTCACTCCCTCGTGTTCAGTTATTTGTCAATCATGTCTACCCACCCTCTTTTATGTAAAATTTAATGTCAATCTATGTGTTCCCTCTTTGGTTCCCCCGGCAACCCCCCTGTCCATCACCCACACCCCACTCCTCATATCCAGAAAGTTCTCTGGGGAATGAGAGGTGATTGGACCAGGGTGGGGGGCCACTCCCTCGTTGTCCTTTGATTTGCTAGCCAGGTGTCCTTCATGTCATGTTCTGTGCAATTATTGGTTCTGTATAATTTCTCCCTCCCCTCGGGGTTTCTATAACTGACCCAACCGAGGGGAGGTGCTTGGTCAATCCTTCGTGACTCCCTGCTCGTCTGTACCCTTCTCCTCCCCAATAAACCTTTTCCTGTCACGGAAGATTGGCTGGCTCCTGCGACTCCTTGCCTCCGCTGCTGTTCTTCGTGTGCTGCTGTGCTCAGGCTCTCCTGCTTCTCTGGGACGCCTCCCTCAGCCAAGACGCCAGGGGGTCCCAGGCAGCCGGCGGATTGCTCTGCCTCAGGCAGTTGCTTAATCTGCTGGCCCAACCGGGTTGTGGCTCGCTTGCACCCCTTCTTTTTGGGGTCTCTGCTCTGTGGAGCGTGCCGGGCTTGTTTCCAGCGAGCGACCGCAGCTGCGAAACCTGTGAAAGTGGAGACAAGGTCCAGATCTGACCGAGGTCTAAACAAGAATCTGGATTTTCTCTCAGGCTTCTGGGGCACTCAGAAGCCGCTCCTGGGAGATCCGCGCAGCTGTGACCCCTCGCCGCCCCGAGGAGCTGTGCGCAGCGGAGGCTGACAACCGGACCCTCTTCCCCCTCCCGGACCGGACTTGGTGAGTCGTCACCTGCCCTGTTTTTACGAGCCCCCCCGTGTGTCGCGTTTCCGCGGGGTGATCCTGATCCCTAGTGTGGGGTGCGGGGGGATCGTCTCTTCGCGCGATCCACGCTCCATTGGTGAGGCGATCGTGGTGCCGGCCGGGAGTTCCCTCTTCGTTTTTGCCTAATCGCTGGGTGTTGCGTTGGGTAGTCTCCTGTCGGTCGCGCGGGGTGCCCCTGATCCCTATTGCGGGGTGAGGGAAGACCGGCTCCTTGCGCGGTCTGGCGGGGGGCTGCTCTGGTTTTTCTCCTGTTGTGTTGTCGCGGTCCCTTGGGTGGCGCCGGCGGGGTCGCGGCTTCCCCTCCTTGTTTCGGTTTCATGTTTCGCTCCCCCTCCTGGTTTTCTTTGTGGTTGTCAGTGAGTTTTGTGCTGTCACCTTAACATCTGAGCCATGGGCGCGAGGCTCACGATGGCGCAACGGGAGTCAGTTCATTTATGTTACGCGTTCTTGGTTGGAGCTGATCTCCCGCTCAAGGAGCGGGAGATCAAAAGTTTGATTAAATGGGTCTCCTCCCAGTTCAAAGATTTTACCCCAAAAAAGACCTCCGATTTTGGGAGGAGTTTCTTAGAAAATTGTCCGATTTGGCCAGGTCTGAGGACATCGATATAACTAAAAGATTGAAATTGGCTCGACACCTGCATTGGGTGGCGCAGCTCATAGCTGCATTAAAAATTAAAAGAGCAAGGGAACTGGGAGGACACCCCATGATTGCCGGAGCTCCGGTTGCCCGGCAGCGGTCGTTTTGTTCACGCTCTAAGGTTGAAAGTTCTTAAGTTGTCCCCAGTTCTACCCCTTCGTGTGTTCCTACCCCTCAATCCTCCCCCTGTGCTCCTAAAAAGACTGGGATCCTGAGGCGGGCAGCCCCGGTCCACAGCCGGCCGGAGCAAACACCGCTCCCGGGCCCTCCTCAGGGTTCCCAATCTCCTAGCCGCCGCCGACTAACGGCCGGGTCGCGGTCAGCTTCTCCCTGCCCCTCTCCTCCCCCGAACCCCCGCTTCCAAGTCGTTAAATCTCCCAAGTTAAAATCTAAAGTTCGTTTTGTGGTCCCGTCACAAGATGGCTCCTATGGAGCACAAGATGGCGGTGACCACGAGGCGCCGTGGCGGGAATCCCCTTCCCTTACCCAGAACCCTTTCGGCCCGCCACCGCCCCACCCCCTCCTCCCCC
>NW_005054792.1:1476-2969 GCF_000277835.1 Geospiza fortis | reverse complement strand
GCTGGACGCCCGTTCCACGGTCGGTGATACGCGAACTCTGCAAGGCCCAAAAAGAATTTGGGTCTTGCAGCGAGTTCTTTAAAGGTCTCTTGAACGCTACCCTGAAGGAGTCTGAGCTCGTTCCAAGCGATCTCAAGCAGATCTTCTCATGCTTGCTGAACGAGTCTCAGTACTCCCGATGGGAGGTGGGATGGAGACAGGCGGTCACCGGCCTCCTCCCTGAGATATTGGCTCAGCCCAATATCTCAAGGGACGGGAACAGGAATCCCTTAACACTGGAACACCTGTGTGGCCTGGGGGATTGGGAGAAGGGCCAACAAGCGGCAGAACTCATCCCCTCAGAAGCCCTTGAATGTTCAGTTCAAGCGGCCTCCCAGGAATTTTTTAAAATCATGGTGGGGGTGCCCCCTGTTCCGGTGTTCTCAATCTTTCAGGGACAGGAAGAAGGTTTTGATGAGTTTGTTCTTCGCCTGAAAGCGGCCGCAAAGTACGAGGAAGTCTCAGAAGAGACGCGCAAAGAAATGGTTCAAGCGATCGCGGCAGCGAATTCCAACCCCGCATGCAAAGCCGCGATCATGAGCCTTCCGTTGCAGCCTCCGCCTTCCCTCGAGGACATGCTCGTAGTGTGTGCACGGAAGGTGCCGGCACTGCGGCAAGCGGGCGGTGCAAGACCACCAGCGCCGCCCAAGCGAGTCGCCGTCCTCGAGGGGCCGGAGGTCTACTCGTACCATCCAGATGATCCAGCGGAAGCTGCAGCGGCTCAACGCCAAGGCCCAGGAACACCCAAAGCGGCGCGAGGGACACATTGCCATCTCTGCCTTCAAGAAGGGCACTGGATGCCGGACTGCCCTCTGCAGAAGGAATTCTATCAGTTCCGTAGAGACAAGCAGTCCAGTCATCCCAGTGGAGGGGCAGCCCCTCAAAAAAACTAAGGGCTGAGCGCAGTGGCCCCCTGCGCGCGGAAACAAATGAAAGCGGGCAACTACCATCAGAAAGCTGCAGCGGGGGGAGTGAGCAGGGAGGGAGCCCGCCGCCAGTTCCCCCTAAACCATCGGGGGGAAAAGCCACCGGACTTGACATTTCTTTTACCAGATATGACTTACCACCGCTTGTGACATTTGGGGAGGCAGCCTGCCTTGGCTGTGCGGCTCCGTCTCCCCCACCAGAACCATTGTTAACAACCTCTTGTCTGTCATCTCCCTACAGGTTGTTGACAACGGAGGACCTTCGCTTCCAGGATTCCGACTTACGGTTCTTGTCAGTGCGCCCCGACGCCCAAGGTACCTGGAGCCGGCTGGATCACCATTATGTCGTCGTGGGGGACACCAAGACAACACCGCTGGATTTGCAGGTTTTTCCAGCCTTGGTGTCCTCGGACCAGCACAGGTTCGAGGTCGCTGTAGCGTGCCAGCATCCACCCATGTTCCTTCCCAAGGGCACTATCATCGCCCAAGCCATCCCGGTCCCGGCCATTGACGACATCGTGGTTGGTG
>NW_005054792.1:0-1261 GCF_000277835.1 Geospiza fortis | reverse complement strand
GGCCGTCACACTGGGAGCTTCAAGGCGTGGCAGGACACATTCAAGGTGTTGGGGGTTCTCAATTGACAAAGCAGTCTAGGAGCTTCGTGAAAATTACGGGACCCGATGGGCAATTGGCTCGAGTGCGCCCATTCGTTTTGAATTATAGTGAGCCTCTGTGGGGGAGAGACACCCTCGAACAATGGGGATCCAAAACTGACCTCCCGGCTCCCCACCCGGTTTTTTGGGCAGCGGCCGCTGAGGAGCGCGTCACTTGGAAACTCAATTGGCGTTCAGATGTTCCAGTCCAAGTGAAACAGTGGCCGCTGAACAAACAAAAATTAAAGGCGCTCAACGAGCTCGTGCAGGAGCAGCTCCAAAAGGGCAACCTGGTTGAGACCACCTTGCCGTGGAACTCGCCAGTGTTTGTCATCAAGAAAACATCTGGGAAGTGGAGGCTCTTGCACGACCTTCGAAAAATTAATGAAGTCATAGAAGACATGGGTGTCCTCCAACCAGGGATGCCGTCCCCAGCGATGCTCCCCCGAGATTGGAATCTGGCCATTGTAGATATAAAGGATTGTTTTTTCCAAATTCCCCTCCACCCTGATGATGCCCCACGCTTTGTGTTTACGGTTCCATCTTTGAACCGTGAGGCTCCCGGTAAACGATACCACTGGCGGGTTCTCCCTCAGAGGATGAAGAACAGCCCAGTTATTTGCCAGTGGTACGTTGCTGCCCTCCTCACGCCCATCCGCAAGGCCTACAGCGACGTCGTCATCCATCATTATATGGATGATGTGCTGGTCTGTGCCCGCGACGACAACCAGCTGGCACACGTGCTCTCCCGGGTGACAGATTGCTTAGTCTCTGCAGGGTTCGAGCTGCAGGAGGAAAAGATTCAGAAGATGCCACCCTGGAAATATCTGGGCCTTGAAATTACAAAGCGGACCATTGTGCCGCAAAAATTGGCTATCCACATGAAAGTAGAAAATTTGGCGGACGCCCACCAGCTGTGTGGGGCTTTGAATTGGGTGAGACCCTGGCTGGGTATAACAACGGAAGACCTAGCCCCCCTCTTCAAATTACTTGAAGGGGGAGAGGCGCTCAGTTCGCCTCGCAGCCACACGAGCTGGTGGCAGAACTGATCCGGAAAGCTCGCTTCCGGATCAGGGAGTTGGCGGGTGAAGACTTCGTGCGCATTCACATTCCATTAGAGTTAAAATCTGGCAAATTTCAATCTAAATTGCTTAACGAGCTTCTTATGGAGAGTGAAGTTCTC
>NW_005054791.1:78303-78895 GCF_000277835.1 Geospiza fortis | reverse complement strand
GGGGACACCTGGGGACACCTGGGGCTGTGTGGGGTAGAGCTGGGGACACCTGGGGACAGGTGAGGGGCAGGGACACACCTGGGGACAGGTGAGGGAGGGCTGGGAACGTCAGGAGTGGGCGTGGCTATGGAAATGAGGCGTGTCCAGGTGAGGTGGGCGTGGCCAGGTGAGATGGGCATGGCCGGGTGAGAGGGGCGTGGCCAGGTTAGGGGAGGGGCTCTACCGCAGCGCTGCACCCCATTGGAGGAACAGACAGGTGGGCGTGGCCAGGTTTCATGGGCGTGGTCAATGTGGGAGGGGCGTGGCCAGCCCCGCCCAGGTGAGGGCAGGAATGGGGCAAGAAATGAGAAAATTGGAGCAAAATGGGGAAATTGAGGGAAAAAATGGCAGAAATTGAGGGAAAGGGGGCGGGGCCAAGGGAGGGGGAGGGGCGGCTCCGCCCCCAAGTGTCGGTCCCTGAAATGGGGAGAAAAAAGAGAAATTTGGGGAAATTTAAGGGCAAATTGGGGCTGAAAATGGAGAAATCGGGAAATGGGGCAAAATCCAGGGAAATTGGGCAAAAAAGGGCGGGAAAATGGGGGAGGGGCGTGGG
>NW_005054791.1:77683-78137 GCF_000277835.1 Geospiza fortis | reverse complement strand
TGTCCACTCAATGTCCACTCAGTGTCCATCCTTCTGTCCACTCAGTGTCCATCCCAATGTCCACTCAATGCCCACTCGTTGTCCCCTCAGTGTCCACTCTCTGTCCATCCCAATGTCCATCCCAATGTCCATCCCATTGTCCACTCAGTGTCCGTCCCAATGTCCACTCAATGTCCACTCAATGTCCACTCATTGTCCACTCAGTGTCCACTCAATGTCCACTCAGTGTCCACTCAGTGTCCACTCTCTGTCCATCCTTCTGTCCACTCAATGTCCACTCAGTGTCCATCCTTCTGTCCACTCAGTGTCCATCCCAATGTCCACTCAATGTCCACTCAGTGTCCATCCCAGTGTCCATCCCAATGTCCATCCCAGTGTCCACTCAGTGTCCGTCCCAATGTCCACTCAATGTCCACTCAATGTCCACTCATTGTCCACCCAGTGTCCCCTCTAT
>NW_005054791.1:76094-76887 GCF_000277835.1 Geospiza fortis | reverse complement strand
CCCAAGGGGGGGGACGTTGCCATGGAAACCGCCCCAAAAAAGGGGAAAATCCCCAAAATTACCCAAAATTACCCTAAAGTGATCCCAAAATGTTCCAAAAATGACCCAAAATGACCCCAAAATGACCCAAATGTTCCAAAAATGACCCAAAATGACCCCAAAATGACCCAAAGTGTCCCCAAAGTGACCCAAAATGACCCCAAAGTGACCCCAAAGGGACCTAAAGTGACCCAAAATGTCCCCAAAGTGACCCCTGACCCCAAATCGACCCCAAATTGACTCCAAATTAACCCCAACTTGACCCAAAATGACCCCAAGTGACCCCAAAGGGACCCAGACCCCCAAGTGACCCCAAATGGCCCAAAATTACCCCAAAGTGACCCCAAAGTGACCCCGAAATGACCCTAAACGACCCACGATGACCCCAAATTGACCCAAAGCGACCCCAAATGACCCAAAGTGTCCCCAGCTGACCCCAAAATGACCCAAAATTACCCCAAAGTGGCCCCAAGTGTCCCCAGGGTGTCCCTGCCCTGTGCCCTCAATGTCCCTGATGTCCCCGATGTCCCCAATGTCCCTTGGTGTCCCCAGACATCCGTGACAGCGGCAAGAAGCCGGTGATGCTGTTCCTGCACGGCGGCTCCTACATGGAGGGCACGGGCAACATGTTCGACGGCAGCGTGCTGGCGGCGTACGGCAACGTCATCGTTGTCACCATGAACTACCGGCTGGGCGTGCTGGGTGAGGGATTGGGGACATTGGGGACACTGGGGACATTGGGGACATTGGGGGG
>NW_005054791.1:74215-75413 GCF_000277835.1 Geospiza fortis | reverse complement strand
GGGGACTGGGGACAGTGGGGACATTGGAGGGACATTGTGTGTCCTGGCCATGTCCCTGCCATGTCCTGGCCGTGTCCCCAACGTCCCCCCAGTGTCCTGGCTGTGTCCCCAATATCCTTGTGGTGTCCTGGCCCTGTCCCCGGTGTCCCCGCTGTGTCCTGGCCGTGTCCCCACGTTTCCCTGGCGGTGTCCCCAGTGTCCCCTCGGTGTCCTCAATGTCTCAGCGGTGTCCCCAACATCCCTGGTGGTGTCCCCAGTGTCCCTGGCAATGCCCCCAGTGCCCCTGGTGATGTCCCCATGATGTCCCCACACTGTCCCCACACTGTCCCCATGATGTCCCCATGATGTCCCCACGATGTCCCCAATGTCCCCCCGGTGTCCCCAGGGTTCCTGAGCACGGGGGACCAGGCGGCCAAGGGCAATTACGGGCTCCTGGACCAGATCCAGGCGCTGCGGTGGCTCCACGAGAACGTCGGGCACTTTGGGGGCGACCCCCAGCGCATCACCATCTTCGGCTCCGGCGCCGGCGCCGCCTGCGTCAGCCTCCTCATCCTCTCTCACCACTCGGAAGGTACCGAAACTGAGGGAAATTGCCCCAAAAATCACCCCGGGGCTTCCTCCTCGTCCTCTCTCACCACTCGGAAGGAACCGAAAGTGCCGGAAATGGCCCCAAAGTTCATATCGGGGACACATCAAGGACAAATCCAATCCCTGCGACCCCAGTGACCCCAAACCCTGGTGGAACCCCATCCCCACGTCCCCCAGTGACCCCAAACCCTGGTGTAGACCATCCCAAACACGTCCCATGACCCCAAACCCTGGTGGAACTCCATCCCCACGTCCCAAATGACCCCAGTCCTGAATCCCCACATCCATCATGACCCCAAACCCTGGTGAGACCCCACTGACCGTGTCCCCCCTTGGCCTCGCCTGTTCCAGAAGGCCCAACCACAATGACCCCAAACCCTGGTGAGACCATCCCAAACATGACCATGACTCCAATCCCCACATCCCAATGTCCCCAAACCCTGGTGGAACCCCACCCCACGGCCCCACTGACCCCACTGACCATGTCCCCCCTCGGCCAGGCCTGTTCCAGAAGGCCATCGCGCAGAGCGGCACGGCCATCGCCAGCTGGTCGGTGAACTACCAGCCCCTCAAGTACACGCGCCTGCTGGCGGCCAAGGTGGGCTGCGAG
>NW_005054791.1:72395-73168 GCF_000277835.1 Geospiza fortis | reverse complement strand
TGGTTGGGTCATTGGTTGGTCAGTGGTTGGGTCATTGGTTGGTCAAGGGTTGGGTCAGTCGGGCGGTTGAATGGTTGGTTGGGTGAGTGGTCAGTTGGATGAAGAGTTGGGTGGTTGAGTGGTCGGTTGGGTGATTGGTCAGTTTTTGGTTGGTCAGTTGGTCAGTCATTGGTCAGTTGTTCAGTTGGGTGGTCAGTTGGGTGGCTGATCAATCGGTCACTCATCGATCAGTCGGTCACTCATGGATCAGTCGGTCACTGCCCGCTCCCTCGGTCACTCATCGATCAGTCGGTCACTCATGGATCAGTCGGTCACTGCCCGCTCCCTCGGTCACTCATCGATCAGTCGGTCACTCATGGATCAGTCGGTCACTGCCCGCTCCCTCGGTCACTCATCGATCAGTCGGTCACTCATGGATCAGTCGGTCACTGCCCGCTCCCTCGGTCACTCATCGATCAGTCGGTCACTCATGGATCAGTCGGTCACTGCCCGCTGCCCCGGTCACTCATCGCGGCCGCGGTCCCTCTGCCCGCAGCGACCCGAACCAGCCGGTGCCGCAGGACACCAAGTTCATCCACACCAAGCCCAACCGCTTCGAGGAGGTCGTGTGGACGCGCTTCGACGGCAAGGACAAGCGCTACCTGCACATCGGCCTCAAGCCGCGCGTGCGCGACCACTACCGCGCCAACAAGGTGGCCTTCTGGCTGGAGCTGGTGCCGCACCTGCACAACCTGCACGCGCTGCCGCCCTCCTCCACCACCACGCGCGGGCCG
>NW_005054791.1:69971-70790 GCF_000277835.1 Geospiza fortis | reverse complement strand
CGGGGACCTCCCCTCCCCCACTCCCCCCCCATAAAAATGGCCGTGACCTTTGACCCCTGAGCGACGCCATGGAGATGGGGGAGGGGTGTTGATGATGTCATCATGTGGCGCTGAGTCCCCGCCCCTGTGACGTCACTGCTTGTTGTGGTGATGTCACCGCTATGACGTCATTGGTGACCTTACGACATCGCTGGTTTCCATGGTGACTCAATCCTATGACGTCACTGGTTGCCGTGGTGATGTCCTCTTGTGATGTCACCGGTTGCCATGGCGATGTAGTCCCATGTGACGTCACTGATGACCCTATGATGTCATCAATCACCATGATGACATCGCCCTGTGACGTCACTGCTCACAACTGCGATGTCATTGCTGTGACGTCATTTGTTTTCCTGTGATGTCACGAGTTGCCATGGCAACATTGCCCCATGATGTCACTGCTTCCCATGGTGATGTCATCTGGTGATGTCACTCGTTGCCATGGTTGCGTAATGACTGTGACGTCATCGGTAGCCCTGTGACGTCACATATCCACTTGGTGACGTCACCTGATGACGTCACCGGTTGCCATGGCAGCCTCGCCCTATGACGTCATCTGTTGGCACTGTGACATCATTGGTGACCCTGTGACGTCACTGCTTGCCACGGTAACATCAGTGCTGTGACATCATCGGTTACCCAGTGACGTCACCAGTTACCGTGGCGCCATCACCGTATGACGTCACAAATCATGACAGCGGTGTCACCGCTGTGACGTCATCGGTGCCCCCATGACGTCACCGGTTGTCATAGCGGCAGCGCCGTGTGACATCGCCGATT
>NW_005054791.1:67322-69126 GCF_000277835.1 Geospiza fortis | reverse complement strand
ATGGGAAAAAACGCCAAAAAAGGGGGAAAAAATGCCAAATTGGGGGGAAAGTCCCCCAAAAATGGGGGGGAAAACCCCAAATTTGGGGGAAAATCAACAAAAAGTGGGAAAAACCAAAAAAATGGGAAAAATTCCCCAAAATTTGGGTTAAAAAATGCCAAATTTGGGGCAAAAGTTGAAGATTTTGTTTCTTTCAGGGCCCCTCGGGCAAGGAGGGGATCCCCGGGCACCCCGGGCAGAGAGGAGACGCCGTGAGTGCCCCAAAATCCCCAAAAATCCTCCCAAAATCCCCAAATCTTTCCCAAAAATCCTCCCCAAAATCCCCCCCAAAATCGCCAAAAATCCCCCCAAAAATCCCCCCAAAATCCCCAAATCTTTCCCAAAAATCCCCCCAAAATCACCAAATATTTCTCCCTAAAATCCTCCCCAAAATTCCCCCAAAATTCCCCCCAAAAATTCAAAAATTCTCCCCAAAATCCCCCCCAAAATCCCCAAAATATTTCCCAAAATCCTCCCCAAAATTACCCAAAATACTCCCCAAAATCCCCCAAAATTCCCCCCAAATTTTCCTCAAAATTCCAACAAAATTTTTATAAAATTCCACCAAAATGCCCCCAAATTCTCCCAAAATTTACTCAAAATTCTCCCCCAAATTTCACTAAAAATCCCCCAAAATTTCCCTCAAAATTTCCCTCAAAATTCACCAAAAATCCCAAAAAATTCCCCCAAAATTCCCCAAATTCCCCCAAATTTTCCTCAAATTCCCCCAAAACTTCCCCCACATTTTTCCTCAATTTTCCCTCAAATTTTCTTTAAAATTTCCCAAATTTTTCCCCCAAAATTTCCTCAATTTTTCCTGAATTTTAATTTTCCTCAATTTTTCCCCAAATTTTCCTCAAATCCTCCCCAACTCCCCCAAATCCTCTCGAAAGCCATTGAAATTCTGCCCAAAATTCGATTTTAAACCCCAAAAGCCCAAAATTCCCTTTCTAAAGCCCAAAACTCTCCCCCACAATCCCAGAATCTCCCCAAACTCCCCAAAACTCCTCAAATTCCCCCAAATTCCCCCTTGAATGTGACTGTGCAAATCACCCTGAAATCACACCAAAGTCACACCAAAGTCATCCCAAAATTACCCAAAAATCACCCTGAAGTCACCCCAAAATGACCCAAAAGTCACACCAAAGTCACTCCAAAATCACCCAAAAATCACCCCAGAGTCACCCCAAGATTAACCCAAAACCCCCGAATCCCCCTCAAAGCCCCCAAACTCCTCCAAACCCCCTCAAAAAAATCCCAAAAAACCGCAAAAGCCCCAAATTCACCCCAAAGCCCCCAAATTACTACAAAACCCCCACAAACCTCCTAATAAACCCCCCAAAAAACCCTCAAATCCTACAACCCCTCTGAAACGCCCCAAAAACCCCAAAAGATCCTAAACCCCCCCAAAAAACCCCAAAAAAACCGAAAAAATCCCTGAATCCCCCAAACTCTCCCCTAAACTCCCCAAACCCCCCAAAAACCCTAAAAAACCCAAATTTCCCCCAAAACTCCCTCAAGAAACCTCCAAAAACCCCGAAAAGACCCCAAAAAAGCCCCAACCCTCCCAAAAACCCCGAAACTCCCCCCAAAAATCCCAAATTACCCCAATTCCCTCCTCAAAGCCCCACCGAAAAAAAAAACCAAAAAACCCCATAAAACCCCTAAAAAATCCCCAAAATTCCCTAAAAACTCCCCCAAAACTCCCCCCAAAAAACCCCAAAAACCCCAAAAAATCCCACATTACCCCAAACTGCCCCACATT
>NW_005054791.1:63942-65167 GCF_000277835.1 Geospiza fortis | reverse complement strand
GTGGGGGCTGGCTATGAGTGGGCGGGGCTTGGTTATGGGTTTACACTGGTTTATGCCGGTCCGTACTGGTTTTTACTGGTTTTGACTGGTTTTGGCTGTTTTTTCCCCAATTTCCAGCCCTGTTTGACCTGATCCGCATTGTCGCCATTGGGGGTTACTGGGATGGACCGAGATGAACTGGGATGAACTGGTTATGGGTTTATACCGGTCCATACTGGTTTATACTGGTTTCTACTGGTTTTGACTATTTTTGACTGTTTTCTCCCCAATTTCCAGCCCTGTTTGACCTGATCCCGGTCGGGCTCCGCGTTGTCGCCATTGGGGGTTACTGGGATGAACTGGGATGGACTGGGATGGACTGGGGGTTGCTGTCAATGCTTTACTGGTTTATACTGGTTTATAGTGGTTTTTTTCTTGTTTTGACTGTTTTTTCCTGTTTTTCCCCCAATTTCCAGCGCTCTTTAACCTGATCCCGGTCGGGCTCCGCGTCGTCGCCATCCAGGGCACCCGCGCCGGGCGCTACGTGGCCATGAACGGCGCCGGCGTCGTCTACGCCTCTGTGAGTGACCCAAAACACCCGAAATACGCCCCAAAAAACCTAAAACCCAAAAAACTCAAGATCCACCCCAATAATGCACCCCAAAAACCCAAAATACACCCCAAAAAACCCTAAATCTGCCCCCAAAATCCCCAAATCCACTCCTAAAGCCCCAAAACCTCCCAAAATCCACCCCCATATCCCCAAAATCCCCCAAAACACAAAAAATCCAAAATCCACCCCAAACTCTCCCAAATCCACCCCAAAATCCCCAAATTCCCCCCTAAAAATGCCAAAATCCACCCCAAAATCCACCCCGGAACCCCCTAAAATCCCAAAAAACCCACAAATCCACCCCAAAATCCACAAAATCCACTGCCAAAAAAATCCCAAGTCTTCCTCAAAATGCATCCTGGGATCCCCCAAAATGCCCAGGTGCCCCCAGGTGTGCCCCAGGTAACTCCAGGTGTCCCCAGGTGTATCCCAGGTGTATCCCAGGTGTATCTCAGGTAACCCCAGGTGTGTTCCCAGGTGTGCCCAGGTGCATCCCAGGTGTGCCCAGGTGTATCCCAGGTGTGCCCAGGTGCATCCCAGGTGTGTCCCCAGGTGTATCCCAGGTGTATCCCAGGTGTATCTCAGGTAACCCCAGGTGTGTTCCCAGGTGTGCCCAGGTGCATCCCAGGTGTG
>NW_005054791.1:62474-63500 GCF_000277835.1 Geospiza fortis | reverse complement strand
AACCCAAAAATTGGGATTTATGACCCAAAAATCGCCCTGGGAGTGACCCCATGGTCAGCAAGGACAAGGCGGCCGCTCAGTTCCTGCCCCAGCTGCTTGAGGTTCAGGGGAAATGTCCAAATTTGGGGTTTTAGACCCAAAAAATGGGGTTTTGAAATGAAAAAATTGGATATTTTAACCCAAAAATTGGGATTTATAACCCAAAAATTGGGATTTATGACCCAAAAATTGGGATTTATGACCCAAAAATCGCCCTGGGAGTGACCCCATGGTCAGCAAGGACAAGGCGGCCGCTCAGTTCCTGCCCCAGCTGCTTGAGGTTCAGGGGAAATGTCCAAATTTGGGGTTTTAGACCCAAAAAATGGGGTTTTGAAATGAAAAAATGGGATATTTAAACCCAAAAATTGGGGATTTGAAGTGAAAAAATTGGATATTTAAACCCAAAAATTGGGGTTTTGAAATGAAAAAATGGGATATTTTAACCCAAAAATTGGGATTTATGACCCAAAAATCCCTCTGGGAGTGACCCCACAGCCGGACCCAGTGGAAGGTCAGGGTGAGGCGCCAAAATTTGGCATTTAGACGCCAAAATTTGGGGGAAATTTGGATGAATTTTGTGTGAAATGTGAGTGAAATTTGGGTGAAATTTGTGCAAAAACTTGGATGGAATGTGAGTGCAACGTGTGCAAGACTTGAGTGAAATTTTAATGAAATTTGGTTGAAGTTGGAGTAAAATTTGTACAAAAATCGTCCAAAATTCGAGTGAAACTTGTGTAAAATTTGGGTAAATTTGGAGTGAAATTTGGGTAAAACTTGAGTGAAACTTGAGCGGAATTTGAGTGAAATTTGGATGAATTTTGCCCGAATTTTTTGGGTGACATTTTCGGCGCGATTTGTGTGAATTCTGTCGGAATTTTTGGTGAAATTTGTGCGAAATTTGTGCGAATTTTGGTGAAATTGCTGCAGAATTGGGGGGTCCCTGGGGGGACCAGCGGGTGGGGGAGGGGTGGCGGTGACCCCGCGGTG
>NW_005054791.1:61525-62454 GCF_000277835.1 Geospiza fortis | reverse complement strand
CGGAGACCCCGCCCCCTCCGCCCGGGACCCCGCCCCCGCCGCCCGGTGACCTCTGACCTCTGGGAGCTGCGACCTCTGTGACCTCTGTGACCTCTGACCTGCACTGAGACCCCCGGGGGGACCGAAAATAGCAAAAAAAAAAAGGAAAAAAACCCCAAAATCCCGAAAATTGACAAAGAAAACGCCAAAAATCCACGGAAAAAATGGAAAAAATCCCAATGGAAAAAAAAAAAACCCCAAGAATCCAAGAAGAAAATCCCAAAAATCTGTGGAAAAAAACCCAAAAATCCACGGGAAAAAAAAGAAAAAATTCCTCTTGAAATAAACCGAAAATCCACGGGAAAAAAAACCCAAAAATCCATGGAAAAAACCCAAAAATCCGCGGGAAAAAATGAAGAAATTCCTCTTGAAAAACACCAAGAATCCAAGAAGAAAACCCCAAAAATCCACGAGGAAAACCCCCAAAAATCTCTGAAGAAAAACCCCTGAAAATCCCTGGAAATAAACAGCCAAAAATCTCTCCTGAAAAAAACCAAAAGTTGCTGAAAGAAACCCAAAAATCCCTCCTGAAAAACCCCCCCAAAAAAACCCCAAAATCCACGAAGGAAACCCCAGAAACTCCCAGGAGAAAATCCCCAAAAAATCACGAAGAAAACCCCAAAATCCACGAAGAAAACCCCGAATATTCCTCCTGAGAAACTCAAAGCGTTCCTCCCAAAACTGCCCCAAAAAATCCTCAAAAATCCCCAAAAATCCCTCCTGAAAACCTCAAAAATCCCTCATGAAAACCCCCCAAAAATCCCAGAAATCGCCCCAAAAATCCCCCCCAGACCCCTGCACTGAGCCCCCCGGGGGACCCCCAAAATCTCCCCCAAATTTCCCCCAAATTTTCCCCAAAATCCCCAAAATTTCCCCCAAAATTCCCCCAA
>NW_005054791.1:55791-57507 GCF_000277835.1 Geospiza fortis | reverse complement strand
AAAAGGGGAGAAAAAAAAAAAAAAAAAACACAACAGCAAAAAAACCCCAAATTGGAGCAAAAATCCCCAATCCCACCGGGAAAAAAAACCCAAAAAACCCTAAATTGGCACAAAAAAAAACCCCAAAAAAACCCCGAATTTGGAGCAAAAATCCCCAATTCCACCTGAAAAAAACCCCAAAAACCCCAAAATTGGGATTTTTCCCCCAGGATGAGAAGAACGAGGAGATGACGACGAAAGTTTACCTGAACCTGGTGGGGTTTGGGGCAAAATCGGCGGAATTTGGGAAAATTTGGGGGAAATTTGGGAAAATTGGGGGGGATTTGGTGAATCCTGGGTTGGTTTTGAGGGGATTTCAGGAATTTTGGGGTGGTCCTGGGTTGGTTTTGAGGGGATTTTCAGGAATTTTGGGGTGGATTTGGGGAATTTTGGGGTTTTTGGGGGTGGATTTTCTGGAATTGGGGGGGTTTGGTGTGAATTTTCAGGAATTTGGGTTTTTTGGGGGTGGATTTTTGGGAATTTGAGGGTTTTGGGATGGAGTTGGGGTTTTTTGGAGCGGATTTTGTGAAATTTGGGGGAATTTGGGGGAATTTGGGGGAATTTGGGGGAATTTGGGGTTTCTGTGAGAGGATTTTGTGGACTTTGGGGCGGATGTTGGGGATATTGGGGCAGATTCTGTGGAATTTGGGGTTTTTTGGTGTGAATTTTCAGGAATTTGGTATTTTGGGGTGGATTTGGGGGGTTTTACGCGACTTTTCAGGAATTTTGATTTTTTTGGGGCAGATTTTGGGCGGATTTCGGTTTTTCGAGGCGGATTTTGTGGTTTTCGTGGGGGTTTTTTTGGGGGTGGATTTGGGGTTTTTTTGCTGTGAATTTTGTCAAGTTTGATGCTTTTGGGGTGGAATTTGGGTTTTTTGGAGCAGATTTTGTGGAACTCGGGTGGTTTTGGGGAGGATTTTGGGTTTTTTGGGGTGGATTTGTGGTTTTTTTTCCGTGAATTTTGTAGAATTTGATGCTTTTGGGGCGGATTTTGGGGTTTTTGGGGCAGATTTTGGGTGGATTTGGGTTTTTCTTTTCGAGGCGGATTTTGTGGATTTCGTGAGGGTTTTTTGGGGTGGATTTGGGTTTTGGTTTTTTTTGCTGTGAATTTCCCGGAATTTTATTTTTTTGGATTATTTAATCATTTTAATTTTGGAATTTCGGGTTTTTTTGATGGTTTAACAATCGGAATTTGGGTGATTTCGGGGCAGAATCTCTGGATTTTGGGTGATTTTGGGGCAGAATCTCTGGAATTTGGGTGATTTTGGGGCAGAATCTCTGGAATTTGGGTGATTTTGGGGCAGAATCTCCAATTTGGGTGATTTTGGGGCAGAATCTCTGGATTTTGGGTGATTTTGGGGCAGAATCTCTGGAATTTGGGTGATTTTGGGGCAGAATTTCGGGAATTTGGGTGATTTTGGGGCAGAATCTCCAATTTGGGTGATTTTGGGTCCGAATCTCTTGAATTTGGGTGATTTTGGGTCCGAATCTCTGGATTTTGGGTGATTTTGGGGCAGAATCTCTGGATTTTGGGTGATTTTGGGGCAGAATCTCTGGATTTTGGGTGATTTTGGGGCAGAATCTCTGGATTTTGGTGATTTTGCGTTTCCCCCCAGAGCTGGCGCGACCCCCGGCTGGTGTGGGACCCCCGGGCGCACGGGGGGGCGGCGGCGCTGC
>NW_005054791.1:51037-52432 GCF_000277835.1 Geospiza fortis | reverse complement strand
TCACCGCTCGGGGGGCACCTGGGGCCCCCCGGGCTCACCTGTGGGCGTCTCCTTCCACCTGGTGCTGCGCCGCAAGCCGCTCTTCTACCTGGCCACCGTGCTGGTGCCGTGCGTGCTGATCACGCTGCTGGCCGTGGGCGTGTTCCACCTGCCCCCCGACGCAGGTGAGGCTCACCTGGGCACAGGTACATGGGGTTTGGTATAGCTGGGTACACGTGGATACACCTGAGATACACCTGGGCACAGCTGGGCACAGCTGGGCACATCTGGGTATAGCTGGGCACACCTGGGCACACCTGTCGAGATACACCTGGGCACAGTCACCTGTGTCTCACCTGTCCGTTACCTGTCCAGGTGAGAAGATGTCCCTCTCTCTCTTCGCGCTGCTCACCCTGACCGTGTCCCTGCTCCTGTCACACCTGTCTGTGTCTCACCTGTCCCATCACCTGCCCAGGTGTCTGTTACCTGTCCGTTACCTGTCCAGGTGAGAAGATGTCCCTCTCTCTCTTCGCGCTGCTCACCCTGACCGTGTTCCTGCTGCTGTCAGTGTCACACCTGTCCAGATGTTCTCACCTGTCCATTCTGACCGTGTCACCTGTGTCACACCTGTCCGTTACCTGTCCAGGTGAGAAGATGTCCCTCTCTCTCTTCGCGCTGCTCACCCTGACCGTGTTCCTGCTGCTCTTGGCCGACAAGGTCCCGGCCACGTCGCTCCAGGTGCCGCTGATCGGCCGCTACCTGACGGGGACGCTGGTGCTGCTCACCTTGGTGGTGGCGCTGAGCGTGGGCGTGCTCAACCTGCACCACCGCTCGCCTGGCACGCACGGGCTGCCCACCTGGGCACGGCAGGTGAGGGGCACCTGGGGAAACCAAAACCGCAAAAATCCCGGGGAAAAATCTCCAAAAAATGGGAAAAATCCAGCCCAAAACTCACCTGGGCACAGCTGAACCTGCAGCGCCGCTCGCCTGGCACGCACGGGGTGCCCACCTGGGCACGGCAGGTGAGGGAGCACCTGGGACAGGTAAAAATGTGAAAATTTTGGGGAAAAAAGGACGAAAAAACTGGGCAAAAAAGGGTCAAAAATGGCAAAAAAGGGTCAAAAATAGCAAAAAATCCTCAAAAACATGGACAAAAAAATGCCAAAATATCCTCAAAAAAATCCCCCCAAAAATAAAAAAAATCCCAAAAAATCATAATAAAATAATGCCTAAAAAATCCCAAATATCACCTAAAAATCTCCCAAAAATTCCAAAATTTTTGGGGGGGTTTTCAGGTGAATTTTTGGGTATTTTTCATTTGAATTTTGGGTTTTTTCGGGTGAATTTGGGGGTTTTTTGGTGAATTTGGGGGTTTTTTGAGTGAATTTTTGGGTTATTTCAGGCGAATTCTGTTTT
>NW_005054791.1:48693-50085 GCF_000277835.1 Geospiza fortis | reverse complement strand
TACACCTGAGTTACACCTGAGTTACACCTGGGTACACCTGGGATACACCTGAGATACACCTGGGTTACACCTGAGATACACCTGAGTTACACCTGGGTACACCTGAGTTACACCTGAGATACACCTGGGATACACCTGAGTTACACCTGAGTTACACCTGGGATACACCTGGGTACACCTGAGATACACCTGAGATACACCTGGGTTACACCTGGGATACACCTGGGTTACACCTGAGATACACCTGGGTTACACCTGGGTACACCTGGTTACACCTGGACACACCTGGAGGGAACTGGGAACATTTGCCCCCCATTTTTTCCCGTTTTTCACCCGATTTTCCCCATTTTGTTTGAATTTCCCTCCCTTTGTTTCCGATTTCCCATTTTCCCCATTTTCCCTTGGTTTTCCCCATTTCTCCTCAATTTCTTCCATTTCCTCCCCATTTTATCCCAAATTTGCTCACATTTCCCCGTTTTCCACCTGATTTTCCCCATTTTTTAAAAATTTTCCCCAATTTCCCCCCATTTTTCTCCAATTTCGCATTTCCCCATTTCCCCCCCAATTTTTCCCATCTTTTTGCGTTTTTCCCCATTTCCCCCCATTTTATCCCATTTTCCACCTGATTTTTCCCATTTCCCCCAATTTCTCTCCCCATTTTTCCTCCAATTTTCTCCTCTTTTTGTTTTTCTCAATTTTTCCCAATTTTCCCCTGGTTTTCCCAATTTATCCCATTTTTCCTATTTTATTCCCTTTTATTTTCCATTTCCCCCCCTTTTCCCCAATTTTCCCCATTTTCCACCCGATTTTCTCCGTTTTTTTGGGTTTTCTCCATTTTTTTCCATTTTCCGCAATTTCTCCCTTTTCCCCCATTTTATCCCATTTATTTCCCATTTTCCATTTTCATTTCCCCTGGTTTTCCCAATTTATCCCATTTTTCCTATTTTATTCCCTTTTATTTTCCATTTCCCCCCCTTTTCCCCAATTTTCCCCATTTTCCACCCGATTTTCTCCGTTTTTTTGGGTTTTCTCCATTTTTTTCCATTTTCCGCAATTTCTCCCTTTTCCCCCATTTTATCCCATTTATTTCCCATTTTCCATTTTCACCCAATTTTCCCCATTTTTTCCCCATTTTTTCTCAGATTTTCTCCTTTTTTTTTTTGTTTTTCTCCGTTTTTTCCCAATTTCTCGGTTTTTCGCCCCGTTTCAGGCGCAGGACGAGTGGCGGCTGCTGCCCATGGCCATGCACAGGCTCTGCTCTTTTTCCCCCATTTTCCCCCATTTTTTACCCGATTTTCTCCATTTTTTTTTTGTTTTTCTCCGTTTTTTCCCAATTTCTCGTTTTTTTCCCCCGTTTCAGGCGCAGGACGAGTGGCGGCTGCTGGCCATGGC
>NW_005054791.1:46220-47621 GCF_000277835.1 Geospiza fortis | reverse complement strand
GAGGGAGAAAGGGGGGGAGGGGGGAAATTGGGGATTTTGAGGCAATTTTGGGGAATTTTAAAATTGTATTGGGGATTTTGGGGTTTTATTGAGAACATTTGGGGAATTTGGGGGCAATTTTGGATTTGTTGGAGGAATTTATTGGGAATTTGGGGGGAATTTCAAAGAAAATTTGGGGGATTTTGGTGGAATTTTGGGTTTAATGTGGATTATTTGGGGGAATTCTTGACAATTTGGGGGAATTTGGGGAAATATTGGAGGAATTTGGGGGGATTTTGGGGTTTCATTGGGAATTTTGGGGGGATTTTGGGAGATTTCGGTTTTATTGAAAATTTAACGGGAAATTTGGGGATTTATTGGGATTTTTGGGTAAAATTTGGGAGAATTTTGGTTTTATTGAGAATTCCGTGGGAAAGTTTGGGCGGTTTTTGTTCTCACTGAAAAGTTTGAGGGGCAATTCTTGGAATTTTCGGTTGCCTGGAGGCAATTTGTGGAATTTGAGGGAATTTTGGGTGGAACGGTTGAGAATTTTGAGGGAATTTTGAGCGGAATTTTTGGGAATTTTTTTGGGAATTTTGGGTGGAATTATTGGGAATTTTTGGGGAATTTTGGGTGGAATTATTGAGGATTTTTTTGGGGAACTTTGGGTGGAATTACTGAGAATTTGGGGGGGGAATTTTGGGTCTAATTATTGGGAATTTTGGGGGATTTTTGGGTGGAATTATTGAGGATTTTTTTGGGAATTTTGGGTGGAATTGTTGGGAATTTTTGGGGGGAATTTTGGGTGGAATTATTGAGAATTTTTTGGGATTTTTGGTGGAATTATTGAGGATTTTTTGGGGAATTTTGGGTGGAATTATTGAGAATTTTTGGGGGGAGTTTTGGGTGGAATTTTTGGGAATTTTGGGTGAAATGATTTAGAATTTTGGGGGAATTTTGGGTGGAATTATTGGGAAATTTTGGGTCAAATTTTGGGTGGAATTTTGGGAATTTTGGGTCGAATTCTGAGTGGGATTTTGAGTGGAATTTTGGGGATTTGGGGTGAAATTTGGGTGAAATTTGGGTCAAATTTTGGATGGAATTTGGGGAATTTTGGGGGAATTTTGGCGGGAACTTTGGGGGGAATTTTGGGTGGAATTTTGGGAATTTTGGGTCGAATTTTTGGTTGAATTTTGGGTCGAATTTGGGTGGATTTGGGGGGATTTGGGGTGGAATTTTGGGTCAAATTTTGAGTGGAATTTTGGGTCGAATTTTGTGTGGAATTTTGGGTGGAATTTTGGGGATTTTGGGTGAAATCTGGGTGAAATTTTGGATGGAATTTTGGGAATTTTGGGGGAATTTTGGCGGGAACTTTGGGTCAAATTTTGAGTGGAATTTTGGGAATTTTGGGTGGATTTGGAG
>NW_005054791.1:43182-45295 GCF_000277835.1 Geospiza fortis | reverse complement strand
CAGCCGGAATATTGACGGGGATTTGCCGAATTTTGGGTCAAATTTGGGATTCGGGGTGAAATGTTGTAAATTTTGTGTGGTTTTGGTGAAACTCATCGGATTTTGGGTGAAATGTTGGGATTTTGGGTGAAATTTTGGGATTTTGGGTGGAACTTGGTGAATTTTGGTCCAATTCAGCCACTTCTGGTGGAGTTTTGTGGATCTTTGGTTGAATTTTGGACTTTGGGGAGAAATTTAGGATGTTTGGGAAAATTGATCCGTTTTGGGTGGAACTTGGTGAATTTTGGTCCAATTCAGCCACTTCTGGTGGAGTTTTGTGGATCTTTGGTTGAATTTTGGACTTTGGGGAGAAATTTAGGATGTTTGGGAAAATTGATCCAATTTTAAATGAATCCGATTTTGCGTGAAATTTTGGGCGTAATTTCGTGGGGTTTGGGTAAAATTCATCAGATTTTGTGTGGAATTTTGGGACTTTGGGGGAAATTTGCAGATTTTGGGTGAAATTCACCCAATTTTGGGGAGAGTTTTGGGATTCGGGGTAAAATTCAGATTATTTTGGGTCAAATTTCGTGGACTTTCAGGGGAATTTTGGGTGGAAATTTGTGGATTTCGGGTCAAAATAATCAGATTTTTGGGTGGAATTCTTTGGACTTCAGGCAGAATTTTGCAGGAATTTTGGGTCAAATGTTTCAGATTCTGGGTGGAATTTTTGGCAATTTTTGGTAGAATTTTGGTTCTGTCGGGTGGAATTTTGTGGCAATTTCGTTGGAATTTCCCAGATTTTGGGTGGAATTCTGCAGTTTTTGGGTTTTGGGTCTTGATGGCGTCGCCAAGGAGGATTTTGGGTGGAATTTTGCAGATTTTGGGTGGAATTTCCTGGATTTCATTCACAATTTCCCAGATTTTCGGTGGAATTTCCCAGATTTTATTCACCATTTCTCAGATTTTGGGTGGAATTTTGCAGATTTTGGGTGGAATTTCCTGGATTTCATTCACAATTTCCCAGATTTTCGGTGGAATTTCCCAGATTTTATTCACCATTTCTCAGATTTTGGGTGGAATTTTGCAGATTTTGGGTGGAATTTCCCAGATTTGGGTGGAATTTTGCAGATTTTGGGTGGAATTTCCTGGATTTCATTCACAATTTCCCAGATCTTGGGTGGAATTTCCCAGGATTTCATTCACAATTTCCCAGATTTTGGGTGGAATTTCCCAGGATTTCATTCACAATTTCCCAGATTTTGGGCCGGTTTTCGCAGGAATTTCACCAATTTTGGGCCGATTTTCGCAGGAATTTCGCCGATTCTGTTCAGAATTTCGCCGATTTGGTGTGGAATTTGGGAACTTTGGGTGAGTTTTTGGTGTTTTGGCCGTTTGCAGGCATCCTGGACGAGTTCCTGCAGGCCTACGGGAGCCTGATCCCCGTCAGCGCCGACGAGGTGGTCGAGAAGCTCGAGGACATTTTCCAGCAGGAGTTCAGCACCCCCCAGAGGTGCCCGGGCCTTTTTGGGGCCATTCTAGGAATTTTTGGGATTTTTGGGAATTTTTTCAGATTTTTTGCAGGATTTTTTGGGGATTTTTTCAGGATTTTTTAAAATTTTATTTGGGAGCAGGATTTTTTGGGGATTTTTTCAGGATTTTTTTAAATTTTATTCGGGAATTTTTTTTTTTTTTTAGATTTTTAGGGGGTACTTTTTAAAAATTTTTATGGATTTTTGGGGGGTTTCGAGAGATTTTTTTGGGGTTTGGGGATTTTAAGGATTTTGGAATTTTTGGGGAATTTTGGGGGGACTTTTTTGGGGGATTTTTAGCAGATTTTCTGGAATTTCTTGGGGGAATTTTGCATATTTTGGGGAGATTTACAGAGGGATTTTTGGAGGGATTTCAGTGCCTCTTTTGTGGGATTTTGCAGTTTTTTAAGAGGAATTTTTTAGGGAATTTTTAAGTATTTTTGGTGGGAATTTTTGGAGGATTTTTGGAGAGATTTTTGGGGATTTTTAGGGACATTTTTTAGGAGCTTAGGAGGGATTTTTTCGGGGAATATTTTTGGGGTTTTTAGATGATTTTGGGGGGGATTTTGGTGGGATTTTTGGGTTTTTTTAAGGGGCGTTTT
>NW_005054791.1:38921-43002 GCF_000277835.1 Geospiza fortis | reverse complement strand
TCTCGGTGCAGCAGCTTTTGCAGTCCAAGCAGCGGCTCCCTGGGATTGGGGAATTTGGGGGATTTTGGGGGGATTTTTTTAGGGAATTTTTGGGTGTTTTTTCAGCTGTTTTTGCAGGGATGTTTTTGAGGGTTTTCTGGGAATTTTTGGGGTACATTTGGCAGATTTTGGAGCATTATTTTATACATTTTTTGGTGCAGAAGGGGCTCGGTGCAGCAGCTTTTGCAATCCTACCAGTGGCTCCCCGGGAACGCGCTGCTCCTGGGAATGGGGAAATTTGGGGGATTTTGGGGAATTTTTGGGGGAATTTTCTGGGAATTTTTTGGGGAATTTTGGGGGATTTTTGGGGGGATCGTTTTGGGGATTTTTGGGATTTTTTTGGGGGTATTTTTGGCAAATTTTGGAGCATTATTTTATACATTTTTCTGTGCCAGGAGGGGCTCAGTGCAGCAGCTTTTGCAATCCTACCAGCGGCTCCCCGGGATTGGGGAATTTTTGGGGATTTTTGGGGGGATCATTTTGGGGATTTTTGGGATTTTTTTGGGGTACATTTGGCAGATTTTGGAGCATTATTTTATACATTTTTTGGTGCAGAAGGGGCTCGGTGCAGCAGCTTTTGCAATCCTACCAGTGGCTCCCCGGGAACGCGCTGCTCCTGGGAATGGGGAAATTTGGGGGATTTTGGGGAATTTTTGGGGGAATTTTCTGGGAATTTTTTGGGGAATTTTGGGGGATTTTTGGGGGGATCGTTTTGGGGATTTTTGGGATTTTTTTGGGGGTATTTTTGGCAAATTTTGGAGCATTATTTTATACATTTTTCTGTGCCAGGAGGGGCTCAGTGCAGCAGCTTTTGCAATCCTACCAGCGGCTCCCCGGGATTGGGGAATTTTTGGGGATTTTTGGGGGGATCATTTTGGGGATTTTTGGGATTTTTTTGGGGTACATTTGGCAGATTTTGGAGCATTATTTTATACATTTTTTGGTGCAGAAGGGGCTCGGTGCAGCAGCTTTTGCAATCCTACCAGTGGCTCCCCGGGAACGCGCTGCTCCTGGGAATGGGGAAATTTGGGGGATTTTGGGGAATTTTTGGGGGAATTTTCTGGGAATTTTTTGGGGAATTTTGGGGGATTTTTGGGGGGATCGTTTTGGGGATTTTTGGGATTTTTTTGGGGGTATTTTTGGCAAATTTTGGAGCATTATTTTATACATTTTTCTGTGCCAGGAGGGGCTCAGTGCAGCAGCTTTTGCAATCCTACCAGCGGCTCCCCGGGATTGGGGAATTTTTGGGGATTTTTGGGGGGATCATTTTGGGGATTTTTGGGATTTTTTTGGGGTACATTTGGCAGATTTTGGAGCATTATTTTATACATTTTTTGGTGCAGAAGGGGCTCGGTGCAGCAGCTTTTGCAATCCTACCAGTGGCTCCCCGGGAACGCGCTGCTCCTGGGAATGGGGAAATTTGGGGGATTTTGGGGAATTTTTGGGGGAATTTTCTGGGAATTTTTTGGGGAATTTTGGGGGATTTTTGGGGGGATCGTTTTGGGGATTTTTGGGATTTTTTTGGGGGTATTTTTGGCAAATTTTGGAGCATTATTTTATACATTTTTCTGTGCCAGGAGGGGCTCAGTGCAGCAGCTTTTGCAATCCTACCAGCGGCTCCCCGGGATTGGGGAATTTTTGGGGATTTTTGGGGGGATCATTTTGGGGATTTTTGGGATTTTTTTGGGGTACATTTGGCAGATTTTGGAGCATTATTTTATACATTTTTTGGTGCAGAAGGGGCTCGGTGCAGCAGCTTTTGCAATCCTACCAGTGGCTCCCCGGGAACGCGCTGCTCCTGGGAATGGGGAAATTTGGGGGATTTTGGGGAATTTTTGGGGGAATTTTCTGGGAATTTTTTGGGGAATTTTGGGGGATTTTTGGGGGGATCGTTTTGGGGATTTTTGGGATTTTTTTGGGGGTATTTTTGGCAAATTTTGGAGCATTATTTTATACATTTTTCTGTGCCAGGAGGGGCTCAGTGCAGCAGCTTTTGCAATCCTACCAGCGGCTCCCCGGGATTGGGGAATTTTTGGGGATTTTTGGGGGGATCATTTTGGGGATTTTTGGGATTTTTTTGGGGTACATTTGGCAGATTTTGGAGCATTATTTTATACATTTTTTGGTGCAGAAGGGGCTCGGTGCAGCAGCTTTTGCAATCCTACCAGTGGCTCCCCGGGAACGCGCTGCTCCTGGGAATGGGGAAATTTGGGGGATTTTGGGGAATTTTTGGGGGAATTTTCTGGGAATTTTTTGGGGAATTTTGGGGGATTTTTGGGGGGATCGTTTTGGGGATTTTTGGGATTTTTTTGGGGGTATTTTTGGCAAATTTTGGAGCATTATTTTATACATTTTTCTGTGCCAGGAGGGGCTCAGTGCAGCAGCTTTTGCAATCCTACCAGCGGCTCCCCGGGATTGGGGAATTTTTGGGGATTTTTGGGGGGATCATTTTGGGGATTTTTGGGATTTTTTTGGGGTACATTTGGCAGATTTTGGAGCATTATTTTATACATTTTTTGGTGCAGAAGGGGCTCGGTGCAGCAGCTTTTGCAATCCTACCAGTGGCTCCCCGGGAACGCGCTGCTCCTGGGAATGGGGAAATTTGGGGGATTTTGGGGAATTTTTGGGGGAATTTTCTGGGAATTTTTTGGGGAATTTTGGGGGATTTTTGGGGGGATCGTTTTGGGGATTTTTGGGATTTTTTTGGGGGTATTTTTGGCAAATTTTGGAGCATTATTTTATACATTTTTCTGTGCCAGGAGGGGCTCAGTGCAGCAGCTTTTGCAATCCTACCAGCGGCTCCCCGGGATTGGGGAATTTTTGGGGATTTTTGGGGGGATCATTTTGGGGATTTTTGGGATTTTTTTGGGGTACATTTGGCAGATTTTGGAGCATTATTTTATACATTTTTTGGTGCAGAAGGGGCTCGGTGCAGCAGCTCCCCCCCCCCCGGGCAGGTGGACATTTTCGGCAAGGAGCTGCTGCTGATCCCCATCCACCTGGAGGTGCACTGGTCGCTCGTGGCCGTGGACGTGGCGCGCAGAACCATCACCTACTTCGACTCCCAGCGCACGCTCAACCGCCGCTGCCCCAAGGTGGGCGGGGCCTCGGACAGGGGGCGGGGCTGCCCGGAGAGGGGGCGTGGTCGTGGGGGTTGAAATTGGAGTGGGCGGGGTTTGGTTCGATCCATGCTCATCGGGTACTCTGGGGGGAAATTGGATTGGTTTGGGAGCGGGAGTGGTTAAAAAACAAGAATTTGCCTGCCGATAAATGTGGGCGTGGCCTCTCAAGAAGGGGGCGTGGTCACAGGGTTAAAATTTGGAGGGGCGGGGTTTAATTTTATGCCGGCTTGTTTGAGAATTCCTGATGAAATTTAAATAATTTTTGGGGGGAAAGGGTAAAGTGGTCACTGAATGTGGGCATGGTCACTTAAAAGTGGGCGTGGTCACTTAAAAGGTGGGCGTGGTCATGGGCTTAAAAATAGAGTGGGCGGGGTTTAGTGTGATCCATGCCCATTGGTTGATTTTGGAGAAAATTTGGTTAGTTTTGGAATTCGAAGGGTTAAAAGGGAGGGGGATAACATAAAATGTGGGCGTGGTCTCACAAAAGGGGGCGTGGTCTCCCAGTAGTGGGCATGGCCACCTTTGTAAATTATGAAGGGGCGGGGCTTGGCTTTTCCAGCAATTTAGAATTATTATGCAAATTAGATTAAAATTTCCATCTAAAACCGCCTCCGATCTGCAGTAGGAGGAGTTGAACAGGAAGGGGCGTGGCTTCCAAATTGTGGGCGTGGCCTCACCAAAGCAGCAATTTCTGGGGGTGTGGCTAAAGAAAAGGGGCGTGGCCAAACTCAGAACACCTGAATGCCATTGTATTGCCTTAAAATGAACCGGGCGGGGCTTCAACGGGCGTGGCGGTGGGCGTGGCTTAATGGATGGGTGGGGCGTTGTTGGGAGTGGTGGGTGGGCGTGACTCACTAACTCAGGGGCGTGGCTTCCTATTTTGAGGGCGTGGTTTGCGTTTTGTGGGCGGGGCTTGGAGG
>NW_005054791.1:35572-38824 GCF_000277835.1 Geospiza fortis | reverse complement strand
CCGCCCCGCCTGCCGCTACCTGCAGGCCGAGGCCGACAAGAAGGAGCGGCCGGATTTCCGCGAGGGCTGGCGCGGCGCCTTCAAAATGGTGAGCGGGGGGACCCCAAAACGGCCCAAACTCACCCCAAAAACCCGCCCCAAATCCGCTCCTGACGCGCCCGAAAATCCTCAAATCAAACACCCCAAATAATCCCAAAATTTCACAAGAATATTCCCACGAAGCTGCCCCGAGACGGGACAAAATTCGGGTTTTTGGTGCCTGAAAATTCCCCAAAAAATGTCCGAGGTATTCGTAGAAAACCCGAAAAAAACCCGAAAAAACGGCCCCAAAAAATTTCCAGAAAAATCCTAAAAATTCCCCCAAAAATAAAAAAAACAGCCCGCCCTAAAAAACCCCAAAGCAATCCCTAAAAAGCTGCCAAAAAACCAAAAGAAAAACCTAAAAAAAATTCCCAAATATCCCCAAAAAACTCCTTAAAAACTCATAAAAATCCCCCAAAAGAAATCTGCTAAAAAGCCCAAAAAAAACCCCAAAAAAGCCCCCAAAAACCCGAAAAGAAACCTCAGAAATCCCAAAAAACACCCCTAGAAAAGCCCTAAGGAAAACCTAAAAAAATTCTCAAAAAAACTCCAAAATGTCCCCAGAAAAATCCCAAATCCCCCCCAAAAAATCCCCCAAGAAATCCTCTAAGAAAACCCCTTAAAAATCAAAAAAATCCCCCCAAGAAATCCTCCCAAAAAATCTCCAAAAAGCTGCAAAAATAGCCCAAAAAATCCCCTTAAAAAACCTTTAAAAAACCCTAAAGAAACCTAAAAAATCCCCAAAAAATCCTAAAAATCCGCCCAAAAATCCGCCCAAAAAAACCTCCAAAAAAAACCCCATTAAAAAACCCCAAAAATCCCTAAAAATCCATTCCAAAATCCCCTAAAAATCCCCCCAAAAAATCCTAAAAAACCCTAAAAAAAATCCCAAATTTGGTTTTTTTTCCCCCAGAACGTCGCCCGGCAGAACAACGACAGCGACTGCGGCGCCTTCGTGCTGCAGGTGCGGATTTGGGGCATTTGGGGAATTTGGGGTGAAATTTGGGGAATTTGGGGATTTTGGGGGAATTTGGGGTGAAATTTGGGGAATTTGGGGATTTTGATGGAATTTGGGGTGAAATTTGGGGAATTTGGGGATTTTGATGGAATTTGGGGTGAAATTTGGGGAATTTGGGGATTTTGATGGAATTTGGGGTGAAATTTGGGGAATTTGGGGATTTTGATGGAATTTGGGGTGAAATTTGGGGAATTTGGGGATTTTGATGGAATTTGGGGTGAAATTTGGGGAATTTGGGGATTTTGATGGAATTTGGGGTGAAATTTGGGGAATTTGGGGATTTTGATGGAATTTGGGGTGAAATTTGGGGAATTTGGGGATTTTGATGGAATTTGGGGTGAAATTTGGGGAATTTGGGGATTTTGATGGAATTTGGGGTGAAATTTGGGGAATTTGGGGATTTTGATGGAATTTGGGGTGAAATTTGGGGAATTTGGGGATTTTGATGGAATTTGGGGTGAAATTTGGGGAATTTGGGGATTTTGATGGAATTTGGGGTGAAATTTGGGGAATTTGGGGATTTTGATGGAATTTGGGGTGAAATTTGGGGAATTTGGGGATTTTGATGGAATTTGGGGTGAAATTTGGGGAATTTGGGGATTTTGATGGAATTTGGGGTGAAATTTGGGGAATTTGGGGATTTTGATGGAATTTGGGGTGAAATTTGGGGAATTTGGGGATTTTGATGGAATTTGGGGTGAAATTTGGGGAATTTGGGGATTTTGATGGAATTTGGGGTGAAATTTGGGGAATTTGGGGATTTTGATGGAATTTGGGGTGAAATTTGGGGAATTTGGGGATTTTGATGGAATTTGGGGTGAAATTTGGGGAATTTGGGGATTTTGATGGAATTTGGGGTGAAATTTGGGGAATTTGGGGATTTTGATGGAATTTGGGGTGAATTTGGGTTTGATTTTTACCCCAAATGTGGTTTTTTTGCCCCGTTTCCCCCCAGTACTGCAAGTTCCTGGCGCTGGGGCGCCCGTTCAGCTTCACGCAGCAGGACATGCCCCACCTGCGCCGCCTGATGTACAAGGAGCTCTGCCACTGCCAGCTCGCCCTCTGAGCCCCAAAAATCCAATTTGGGGACACCCCGGATCCTTAAGAACAGAAAAAATAAAAAAAACCCCAAGAAAATCCGAAAATCCTGCGAAAAACGGCGTCAGAACGGAGGAGAAATGGGAAAAAAATGGGATTTTGGGGGGTAAAAATGGGAGGAGAAATGGGGAAAAAAAATGGATTTTTTTTTGGGGTTTCTGAGATTCTAAAGATCCGAAAATTACAAATGAAATGCGAAAAAAAAAAGCCCCAAAAAATCAGAAAATTCGGAGGAAAAATGGAGTCGGAATGGAAGAAAATTGGAAAAAAATGGGATTTTTGGTTTTTGGGTAGCAAGGGGTGAGTTTTGGGGGTCTTGGGGGCTCCAGAAATTTGGGAATGGTTTGGATCCTGAAAAAAGCCCCAAAACAAGTCCAAAAACACAAAAAAATAATTCCCAAAAATCTCAAAAAAAACCCAGAAAAAACCTCAAAAAAAAAAACCCTAAAAAAATTCCCCAGAAATAAAATTTCAAAATCCCCGGAAAACCCCCAAAAATTCCTTGAAAATCCCCCAAAATTCACCCCAAAAATAAAATTTTTTTTGGTGGCAAACGAAGGAATTTGGGGTTGTTTTTCTTGGGTGTGGGGCCAATTGGGGGGATTTGGGGCCAATTTTGGGGTGGGGGAGGGGTCCAGGGAACACTTGGGGACATTTTGGGGTTTTTTGGGTCATTTTAGAGAGATTTGGGGACACTTTGGGGGGATTTGGGGGATTTTGGGGTCACTTTTTGGGTGAGTTTGAGGAAATTTTTGCTTTTTTGGCGCTTTCTTGAGGGAATTTGGGGAGGAATGGAGCCATTTCAGGGACATTTCGGGGACAATTTCGGGGATTTGGGGATAATTTGGGGCAATTTTGGGGCTATTTGGAGCCATTTCGGGGCCATTTTTGGGTCATTTTCAGGGAATTTTGTTCCATCCGCGCCCGGCCCGGGGGGGTCGCGCCCACTCCGCGGGGGGGGGAGGGGCGCCCTCCTTCCCCTCCCCCTTCCTTTCCCTGCGTCACTTCCGGTTCTCGGCCCCTTTAGAAGCCCCTCCCCCCCGTTTTAGGGTCTC
>NW_005054791.1:34509-34862 GCF_000277835.1 Geospiza fortis | reverse complement strand
CGCGAGAGCGGCCCCGAGGGGATGGAGCCGGACGGGGTCATCGAGGTCAGGAACTGGGAGGGGCTAAATTGAACTGGGAGGGGTGAGAGACAAACTGGGAGGGGAATTGGGTCTGACTGGGAGGGACTGGGATGAACTGGGAGGGGTTTGAGGGGGACTGGGCCAGACTGGGATGGACTGGGAGGGGTTAAAGGCAAACTGGGAGGGAACTGGGCCTTACTGGGAGGGACTGGGAGGGGTTAAAGTTAAACTGGGATGGACTGGGAGGGAGCCGGGCCATACTGGGAGGGACTGGGAGGGGTTAGAGTTAAACTGGGAGGGAGCTGGGCCATACTGGGAGGGACTGGGAGGGG
>NW_005054791.1:34017-34499 GCF_000277835.1 Geospiza fortis | reverse complement strand
CCGGGCCATGCTGGGAGGGACTGGGAGGGGTTAGAGTTAAACTGGGAGGGAGCCGGGCCATACTGGGAGTGACTGGGAGGGCTCCAGACCGAACCGGGTCAGGCTGGGCCGCACCAGTCCCGGTTCGTACTGGTTTGCTGGGGGGTCTGTACTGGGTTGTACTGGTTCCCGCGGGTGTGCACTGGCTGCGCCCCGCCCTCACTGGTCCGTACTGGTCTGTACTGGTGCAGAGCAACTGGCACGAGGTGGTGGACAGCTTCGACGAGATGAACCTGTCGGAGGCGCTGCTGCGCGGGATCTACGCCTACGGCTTCGAGAAACCCTCGGCCATCCAGCAGAGAGCCATCCTGCCCTGCATCAAAGGTGAGAACCAGTACGGACCGGTATAGACCAGTATAGACCGGTATAGACCGGTATGAACCAGTATAGACCAGTATAAACCAGTATGGACCAGTATAAACCAGTACAGACCAGTATAGACC
>NW_005054791.1:23976-33746 GCF_000277835.1 Geospiza fortis | reverse complement strand
GTATAGACCAGTACAGACCAGTACAGACCGGTATGAACCAGTATGGACCAGTATAGACCAGTACGGACCAGCACAGACCAGTATAGACCAGTACAGACCAGCACGGACCAGTATAGACCAGTATAAACCAGTACAGACCAGTACAGACCAGCACGGACCAGCACAGACCAGTATAGACCGGCACAGACCAGTACAGACCAGTACAGACCAGTACAGACCAGTACAGACCAGTATAGACCAGTATAGACCGGCACAGACCTGTGCACACCTGTGTGTGCGGTCACACACCTGTGTCATGCCTGTACACGTGTGCCACAGCTCTACACTTGTGTAACTCACCTGTACCTACCTGTGCACACCTGTAACTCACCTGTGCACACCTGTGACACACCTGTGCCTGCGTGTGACACACCTGTGCCTGCCTGTGACACACCTGTACCTACCTGCCCTCACCTGTGCCTGCGTGTGACACACCTGTGCACGCCTGTGACACACCTGTGCACGCCTGTGACACACCTGTGCACGCCTGTGACACACCTGTGCACGCCTGTGACACACCTGTGCACGCCTGTGACACACCTGTGCACGCCTGTGACACACCTGTGCACGCCTGTGACACACCTGTGCACGCCTGTGACACACCTGTGCCTGCCTGTGACACACCTGTGCCTACGTGTGACACACCTGTGCCTGCCTGTGCCCCCTGTACCCCCCCTGCCCTCACCTGTGCCTGCGTGTGACACACCTGTGCACGCCTGTGACACACCTGTGCACACCTGTGACACACCTGTGCCTGCCTGTGACACACCTGTGCCTGCCTGTGACACACCTGTACCTACCTGCCCTCACCTGTGCCTACGTGTGACACACCTGTGCCTGCCTGTGACACACCTGTGCACGCCTGTAACTCACGTGGGTGCATTCAGCTGGTGTTCCAGGCTATGATGTCATCACGCAGGCGCAATCCGGCACAGGTAAAACCTGTGACACACACACCTGTGCACACACCTGTCACTCACCTGTATTCACATGTTGTTGCAGGCTATGACGTCATCGCGCAGGCGCAGTCGGGCACAGGTAAAACCTGTGACGACACCTGTGCCTGCCTGTGACACACCTGTGCACGCCTGTAACTCACGTGGGTGCATTCAGCTGGTGTTCCAGGCTATGATGTCATCACGCAGGCGCAATCCGGCACAGGTAAAACCTGTGACACACACACACCTGTCACACACACACCTGTGTCTCGTTGCAGGCTATGACGTCATCGCGCAGGCGCAGTCCGGCACAGGTAAAACCTGTGACACACACACACCTGTCACACACACACCTGTGTCTCGTTGCAGGCTATGACGTCATCGCGCAGGCGCAGTCGGGCACAGGTAAAACCGCCACCTTCGCCATCTCCATCCTGCAGCAGGTGGAGCTCGAGCTCAAGGCCACGCAGGCGCTGGTGCTGGCGCCCACCCGCGAGCTGGCGCAGCAGGTACGGACCAGTGTGCACCTGTACGGACCAGTATGGACCAGTATAGACCAGTATGGACCAGTATAGACCAGTGCGGGCCAGTATGGACCAGTATAGACCAGTACAAACCAGTATGGACCAGTATAAATCAGTATAGAGCGGTACAAACCAGTATAAATGTAGATAAATGAGTTCAAACCAGTCCAAACCAGTCTAACCCAGTATAACCCAGTCTAATAAGTCCAAACCAGTATAAATGTATATAAATGAGTCCAAACCGGTCCCTCCCAGTACAAACCAGTACAAATGCATAGAAATGAGTTAAAACTTATCCTTGAAATATTGAAATATAAACCCAAAAATACCCAAAAACATCGCATGACGTCATTGATGATGTCACTGATGATGTCACTGTCCCCTCAGGACCACTGTCTGCTGGACCTGGTGACGCGGGTGGCCCTGAGGGTGTCACTGATGACGTCACTGATGTCACTGATGTCACTGATGTCACTGATGACGTCACTGATGACGTCGCTGCTGACGTCACCGATGACGTCACCGACCCGGAAGGCGGCGATGGCGCTCGGGGACTCCGTGGGCGCCGCGAAAACGGGGATTTTCATGGGATTTTGGGGTTTTGGGTGGGATTTGAGGGGAAGTTTTTTGCACCGATGACGTCACTGATGACGTCACGCATTCAGGAGGCAATGACGTCGCTCGGGAGCAGAATTTTGGTGCTGAAATTGGGGTTTTGGGGGGTTTTAATGCAATTTTGGCGTTTTGAACGGGGTTTGAGCGGGGGTTTTTTGCCTTGGTGACATCACTGATGATGTCATTGATGACGTCACTTCCTTAGAAGGCGATGAAGTCGCTCAGGAGCTGAACTTTGGTGCTGAAATTGGGGTTTTTAATGGGATTTTGGGGGATTTCAATTTTGGGGGATTTCAATGTAATTTTGGCGTTTTTAACGGGATTTGAGCGGGGTTTTTTGGGTTGATGACGTCACTGATGACGTCACCGCTGACGTCGCAGATCCAGAAGGTGGTGATGGCGCTCGGGGACTACATGGGCGCCTCGTGCCACGCGTGCATCGGCGGCACCAACGTGCGGGCCGAGGTGCAGAAGCTGCAGCTGGAGGCGCCGCACGTGGTGGTGGGGACGCCGGGCCGCGTCTTCGACATGCTCAACCGGCGCTACCTGTGTGAGTGAGCCCGGAAACGGGAAAATTCACCCCAAAAACGGAACCCCCGACCCCGAAAACCCCAAAAACGACACCCGGGGGGCGAAAAACGGGCGAGAAACGGGCAAAAAATGGGCAAAAAAATCTGCGTTAAAATGGGGCGTGGCGGGGCTCAGCCGCAGATATCTGTGTGAGTGAGCCCGAAAATGCAAAAATTCACCCCAAAAACGGAACTGGCGACCCCAAAAACCCCAAAAACGACACCTGGGGGGTGAAAAACGGGCGAAAAATGGGCAAAAGCGGCCAAAAATGGAATGAAAAAGGCCCAAAATGGGATCCGGGTTACAAAAATTCTGATTTTTAATGGTTTTATTTTTCTTTTTGTGTTTTGTTTTTTCCCACTTTTTAACTTTTTTTTTCTCAATATTTTGGGACTTTGAGGGATTTCAAAATCTCAATTTTTAGAGGTTTTTTTCCTCCATTTTTTCCAGGATTTTTTCCCCTTTTTTTGGGGATTTTTTCCCCCTTTTTTTTGGAATTTTTCTCTTTTTTGGGGATTTTTCCCCATTTTTGGGATCGGGATTTTTTGGGTATTTTGGTAGTTTGGGAATCTTGGGGGTCCCAAATCTGGGGGTTTTTCATTAAAATTTGAATTTTTATTAATTATTTTTTCGTTTTCTTCTGGGGATTTCCAATTTTTGGGGATTCGGATTTTGGGGTTTTGGGATTTTTGGGTTTTTTGGTTAAAAATCTGAATTTCTATTGATTTTTTTCCCCTTTTTTTTTTTTTTTGCTTTTTTTCCCTTTTTTTGGGCTGTCCTGTTTTTACGAATGAGGAATTTTGGGAATTCGGGATTTTGGGGATTTTTGGGAATTTTTGGGATTTTTGTTCCCCTCGGGGATGAGCTGCCCTGGCTGGGGGGAGCTCCCAAATTTGGGGTTTTTGGTTTAAAAAATCGGAATTTTTGCTCGTTTTCCCCCGTTTTTGGGGGGATTTTTGGGATGCCCGGTTTTTTGGGGATGGGGAATTTTGGGAATTTGGGATTTTTGGGATTTTTGGGGATTTTGTGCCCCCCGGTGATGAGCTGCGTGTCACCTGACCCCGGGCGGGCCCAAACCCAGCCTGGGGGCTGATCAGCGCCGCGGCTGAGGGGGACCCAAAAACGCCGGAATTCCCCCCAAAAATCCAACATTCCCCCCAAAAATCCAAAACCCACCCCAAAAATCCAACATCCACCCCAAAAATCCAACATCCACCCCAAAAATCCAACATCGACCCCAAAAATCCAACATCCACCCCAAAAATCCAACATCCACCCCAAAAATCCAACATCCACCCCAAAAATCCAACATCCACCCCAAAAATCCAACATCCAACCTAAAACCCTGTGAACTCACCCAAAAAACAAAAACTCACCCAAAAATCCCAAACTCACCCCAAAAATCCAACACTCACCCAAAACCACCTGAACTCGCCCAAAAATCCAGGGTTGGAACGCTAAAAATCCAACATTCCCCCCAAAAATCCAAAACCCACCCCAAAAACACCCAAATTCACCCCAAAACTCCGGGTTGGAACACCAAAAATCCAAAATTCACCTTAGAAATCCAAAACTCGCCCCAAAAGTCCAACATCCACCCCAAACATCCAAAACTCACCCAAAACTGCTCGAATCCACCCCAAACATCCAAAACTCACCCCAAAAATCTGGGTTGCCACCCCCAAAAAAACCCAAATTTTATTCAAAATATCCCAAAATTTATTCCAACAACCCAACTGGAACCCTCGAAAATGCTGAAATGACCCCAAAGTTCGTCCCCAAAAATCTGGCTTGGAACTCCAAAAAAACCCAAAAATTATCCCAAAATTTGGCTTGGAACCGCAAAAAATCTAAACCTTCTTAGAATCCCTCAATTTTTTTCCCAGATTTTCCCAAAATCCCCCAGATTTTCCCCAGAAATTGTCCCAAAATCCGCCCCAGAACCCTTTAAAAAAATCACCAAAAATGCCCCCAAAATCCTCGTTTTTCCTCTATAAACCCCCCCAAAAAAACCCAAATTTTTAGGGTTCACCCCAAACCTTCTAAAATTCCCGTTTTCCCCCAAATTTTTCCAAAATCTCCTTTTTCAGCCCCAAAATTCATCAAGATGTTCGTTCTGGACGAGGCTGACGAGATGCTGAGCCGCGGCTTCAAGGATCAGATCTACGACATTTTCCAGAAGCTGAGCGGGAACACGCAGGTGGGGGGACCCCAAATCACCCCAAAATCACCCCAAAAATCCATTCCCAACCTTTGCAAACAATTTCGGGGAAAAACCCGAAAAAAACCGGCCCAAAAAAGCCCCAAAATTCGAAGATTTCGCCCCAAAACAAAACGGTGTCGGCGCAGCGCCCCCCGGTGGCCGCGGTGGGTAAGGGCGGATTTGGGGTTGATTTTTAATTTTTGGGGAAAATTTTGGGGGTTTTGGGGGTGGTTGAAAAACCCTAAAAATTTTGTGGAAAATTCGGGGTTTTTAGAGGGGATTTTGGGGGAGTTTATTGGGGTTTTTTGGGCAATTTAGGGATTTTTTTGGGAGGGATTTGGTGGATTTTTTGGGCAATTTTTGAGGATTTTTTCCGAAAATTTTCAGGATTTTGGGAGGGGTTGGGGATGATTGGAAAATCCTAAAAAATTCTGGGGGAAATTTTGGGGACTTTTGGTGGGATTTTTTGGGTATTTTTAGGGGAGAATTGGAGGGGGATTTTTGGGGACGACTTTTGGGGATTTGAAGAGGATTTTTTTGGGAATTTCGGGAGGATTTTGGGGTTTTTAAAGATAATTTGGGGTCTCTTGAATTTTCCAAATGAACTTTTGGGGGGATTTTGGGGGAACTTTTTGGAATCTTGGGGTCTGGTTTTAAATTTTTGGGGAATTTTGGGCTTTCCAGGGGAGGTTTGGGAGGGATTTTGGGGTCCTTTGTTTTTTTTGGGATCCTGATTCCATTTTTGGGGTCTGATCCCATTTCTCGGAGGTTTTTGGGGTCCTATTCCTGGTTTTTAGGGTCCCTGTCCTGTTTTTTCGGGTCTCTTTCCCGTTTTTTTTCCATTTTTGCCGTTTCTCTCCCTTTTTTGGGCGTTTTGTTCCCTTTTTTGGGGTCCCAAACCCATTTTAGGGTTCCCTGCTCCCCCAGGTGGTCTTAGAGGTAAATTTTGGGGTTTTCCAGCTGGATTTTAGGCTTTTTGGGGGTTTTTTTTGGGGTCCCAAACCCACTTTTGGGGGTCCTTTTCCAATTTTTCAGGGTTCTGTTCCCAATTTTTGGGTATTTTCCCCATTTCTTGAGGTTCTGAGCTCATTTTTTAAAATATTTTTCCCATTTTTGGAGGTTCTAACCCCATTCTTGGGTGCCCCAGGTGCTTCTGTCGGCCACCAAGAAGTTCATGAAATTCTGGGTGTCCTGAGCCCATTTTTTGAGGCTCTGACTCCATTTTTTTTTTGTATTTTTCCCATTTTCAGGGTTCTGATTCCATTTTGGATCCCCCAGGTGGTTCTGAGTGGACTTTGGGGTTTTCAGATGGATTTTGGGTGGATTTTATGCTTTTTAAGGTTTTTTTGGGGTCCCCAACCCATTTTTGGGGGCATTTCTCCCATTTTTTTTGGTATTTTTCCCATTTCTGGAGGTTCTAACCCCATTTTCGGGTCCCTCACGTGGTTCTGCTGTCGGCCACGATGCCGCTGGACGTCACCAAGAACTCCATGAAATTCTGGGTGTCCTGAGCCCGTTTTTTGGGGTATTTTCCCCGTTTTTTGAGGTTCTGAGCCCATTTTTTTTGCGTTTTTCCCATTTCTGGGGGTTCTAACCCCGTTTTCGGGTGCCCCAGGTGGTTCTGCTGTCGGCCACGATGCCGCTGGACGTGCTGGAGGTCACCAAGAAGTTCATGCGGGACCCGATCCGGATCCTGGTCAAGAAGGAGGAGCTGACCCTGGAGGGGATCCGGCAGTTCTACATCAACGTCGAGAGGGAGGTCGGATTTGGGGCCGATTCGGGCACTTTTGGGAAAAATTATTTTTTATTTACTGGGGGATTTTCAGGGGGAATTTCTTGGGATTTTGGGGGATTTTTTTGGGGGAGAAAGGGGGGATTTTTGGGATTTTTTTTTTATTTTTTGACCGCACGGTTCATGGATTTGTGGGGGGGCCCCTCCCCCCGTGGCCCCCCCGCAGTGACCCCGTGCCACAGTGACCCCGGGTGACCCCGGTGACCCCGGGTGACCCCGGTGACCCCCCCGGAACCATGGGCCGCCCCTCCCCCACCGTGGGGACGGCCCCTGAGCGGGGGGGACAGAATTTGGGATTTGGGGGAATTTCGGGTATTTTTGGGCCAGTTTGGGCCAGTTTGGGGAGTTTTGGGTCATTTTTGGGTCACTTTGGGGCCCTTTTGGGGTTTTGGGGCGTTTTGGGTCCATTTTGGGGAGGTTTGGAGCATTTTAGGGTCATTTTTGGGGAGTTTTGGGGGAATTTTGGGACATTTTGGGTAATTCTGGTTGGATTTAGGGTCCATTTTGGGTCATTTTGGGGTCAGTTTTGGTCGCTTTGGGTCAGTTTGGGGTATTTTAGGTTAGTTTGGGTCAGTTTGGTCACTCCTGGGTCAGTTATTGGTCAGTGGTCACTCAGCGGTCATTTGTCCGGCCAGGAGTGGAAGCTGAGGGACCTGAGGGTCACTTTTGGGTCACTTTTGGTCCATTTTGGGTCAGATTTGATCAGATATTGAGCAGCGGTCACTCAGCGGTCGCTCAGCGGTCACTTGTGGTCACTCATGGTCATCTGTCCGGCCAGGAGTGGAAGCTGGACACGCTGTGTGACCTCAGGGTCACTCCTGGGTCACTTTTGGGTCACTTTTGGTCTATTTTGGGTCAGAGTTGATCAGTTATTGAGCAGTGGTCACTCAGCGGTCACTCAGCGGTCACTCAGTGGTCACTCGTGGTCACTCGTGGTCATCTGTGCGGCCAGGAGTGGAAGCTGGACACGCTGTGTGACCTCAGGGTCACTCCTGGGTCACTTTTGGGTCACTTTTGGTCTATTTTGGGTCAGAGTTGATCAGTTATTGAGCAGTGGTCACTCAGCGGTCACTCAGCGGTCACTCAGTGGTCACTCGTGGTCACTCGTGGTCATCTGTGCGGCCAGGAGTGGAAGCTGGACACGCTGTGTGACCTCAGGGTCACTCCTGGGTCACTTTTGGGTCACTTTTGGTCTATTTTGGGTCAGAGTTGATCAGTTATTGAGCAGTGGTCACTCAGCGGTCACTCAGCGGTCACTCAGTGGTCACTCGTGGTCACTCGTGGTCATCTGTGCGGCCAGGAGTGGAAGCTGGACACGCTGTGTGACCTCAGGGTCACTCCTGGGTCACTTTTGGGTCACTTTTGGTCTATTTTGGGTCAGAGTTGATCAGTTATTGAGCAGTGGTCACTCAGCGGTCACTCAGCGGTCACTCAGTGGTCACTCGTGGTCACTCGTGGTCATCTGTGCGGCCAGGAGTGGAAGCTGGACACGCTGTGTGACCTCAGGGTCACTCCTGGGTCACTTTTGGGTCACTTTTGGTCTATTTTGGGTCAGAGTTGATCAGTTATTGAGCAGTGGTCACTCAGCGGTCACTCAGCGGTCACTCAGTGGTCACTCGTGGTCACTCGTGGTCATCTGTGCGGCCAGGAGTGGAAGCTGGACACGCTGTGTGACCTCAGGGTCACTCCTGGGTCACTTTTGGGTCACTTTTGGTCTATTTTGGGTCAGAGTTGATCAGTTATTGAGCAGTGGTCACTCAGCGGTCACTCAGCGGTCACTCAGTGGTCACTCGTGGTCACTCGTGGTCATCTGTGCGGCCAGGAGTGGAAGCTGGACACGCTGTGTGACCTCAGGGTCACTCCTGGGTCACTTTTGGGTCACTTTTGGTCTATTTTGGGTCAGAGTTGATCAGTTATTGAGCAGTGGTCACTCAGCGGTCACTCAGCGGTCACTCAGTGGTCACTCGTGGTCACTCGTGGTCATCTGTGCGGCCAGGAGTGGAAGCTGGACACGCTGTGTGACCTCAGGGTCACTCCTGGGTCACTTTTGGGTCACTTTTGGTCTATTTTGGGTCAGAGTTGATCAGTTATTGAGCAGTGGTCACTCAGCGGTCACTCAGCGGTCACTCAGTGGTCACTCGTGGTCACTCGTGGTCATCTGTGCGGCCAGGAGTGGAAGCTGGACACGCTGTGTGACCTCAGGGTCACTCCTGGGTCACTTTTGGGTCACTTTTGGTCTATTTTGGGTCAGAGTTGATCAGTTATTGAGCAGTGGTCACTCAGCGGTCACTCAGCGGTCACTCAGTGGTCACTCGTGGTCACTCGTGGTCATCTGTGCGGCCAGGAGTGGAAGCTGGACACGCTGTGTGACCTCAGGGTCACTCCTGGGTCACTTTTGGGTCACTTTTGGTCTATTTTGGGTCAGAGTTGATCAGTTATTGAGCAGTGGTCACTCAGCGGTCACTCAGCGGTCACTCAGTGGTCACTCGTGGTCACTCGTGGTCATCTGTGCGGCCAGGAGTGGAAGCTGGACACGCTGTGTGACCTCAGGGTCACTCCTGGGTCACTTTTGGGTCACTTTTGGTCTATTTTGGGTCAGAGTTGATCAGTTATTGAGCAGTGGTCACTCAGCGGTCACTCAGCGGTCACTCAGTGGTCACTCGTGGTCACTCGTGGTCATCTGTGCGGCCAGGAGTGGAAGCTGGACACGCTGTGTGACCTCAGGGTCACTCCTGGGTCACTTTTGGGTCACTTTTGGGGGAGGGGTTAAAAGGGGTGGGGGAGGGGCAAAACCACACAGAAATTTTGGGGCTTTAAGGGGAGAAATGGGAAATAAAAATGGGGTTTGAGGGGGTGGGGGAGGGGCAAGAAATCCCCCAAATTTCCGGATTTTTAAACCAAATTTTTTCCCAAATCGGTCACTTTAAAATGGAATTTTTTTAATTTAAAATCCCGTTTTCTCGCCCGCTTTCGGTGCTTTCAATCCCGTTTTTTTTACCACTTTTTCTCCTAAAAGTCTGAATTTTCACCCGAATGAATTTTTCTTTTGTGGGATTTTTTGGGGGGAATTTTCTCCCATTTTTTCCCTA
>NW_005054791.1:21286-23944 GCF_000277835.1 Geospiza fortis | reverse complement strand
CTGTTTTTTGCCCATAAATTCCATATTTTTAACCAAATTTTTTTGAGGATTTTTCCCCCATAAAACTCCAATTCTTCACCCATTTTTCACCTTTACAATTCAAACATTTTACCAATTTTTTTTTCCCCTAAAAATCCCAAATTTGTTACCAACACTTTCCCCAAAAAACCTGAATTTTTGATGGGATTTTTTGGGGATTATTTTCCCCCGTAAAACCCCAATTCCCAACCTTTTTTTTTTTTTTCCTAATTACCTGAATTTTTAACCAAATATACCCCTAAAAATCTGAATTTTTTAATTTAATTTCACTCCTAAAAATCAACATTTTTCACCAACAAAAAACTCTGATTTTTTCCATTTTTTTTTCCCTCAAAAAACTCCGATTCTGAGCGGATTTTTGAGCGTTTCCCTCGCGGTTTTTTGCCGTTTTTTTGCCCAAATTTGGGATTTTTCGCCCCATTGCAGGATCGGCCGCGGCGGCCGCTTTGGCCGCAAGGGCGTGGCCATCAACATGGTGACCGAGGAGGACAAACGGACGCTGCGGGACATCGAGACGTTCTACAACACGGCCATCGAGGAGATGCCGCTCAACGTGGCCGACCTCATTTGAATGTGCCGGCCCCGCCCACAACGCCCCTCCCCCGCCACGAAGCTCCTCCCCCTTTTTTCCCGCCATTTTTTTCCGTTATTTTTTTCTAAATTTTTGTTCCATTTTTCCGGTTTTTTTTCTGAATTTCTTTTCCCATTTTTGGTCAGATTTTTTTTTTCCCCAATTTTTTTATTCTTTTTTTACACTTTTTTTTCCTCATTTTTATTTAACTTTTTTTCCGAAATTTTTTCCTTTTTTCCGTGTATTTTTTCTGGTTTTTTTTTTCTTTGTTTTCTGATTTTTTCCCCAATTTTTTTCTCAATTTTTTCTGATTTTTTCCTTTTTTTTCCCTAAACTTTTTTTCTGATTTTTAATTTTTCGCCTATTTTCTCAGTATTTTTCTCTTTTTTCTCCCAGTTTATTTTATAATTTTTTCTGCAACTTTTTCAGTATTTTTTCTGGTTTCCCTGAGGTTTTTTCTGGTATTTTTCCTCCTTTTTCCCACTTTTTAAAGGTCATTTTTATGAAATTTTAAAACATGGTGCTTTCCCTCATTTTTCTGGATTTTTTAAAATCATTTTCCCACTTTTTTAGGGTCATTTTTACCAATTTTGGGTCTGCTTTTAACCCCACCCCTCCCCAGCATTTTCCCCAATTTTCCCCCCATTTTTCCCCAAATTTTCCCTTTTTCACCCCAATTTTTTGGGACTTTTAGGGCTGATTTTCCCATTTCCCCATCCTCACTTTTTACCCAATTTCCCAATTTTTTAATCTAATTTTTGTCATGAATTTCCCCAAATTTGGGGGGTTTTTTAATCACATTTTTAGGTCAATTTTAGGGTTTTTTTTTCCCAAAAATCGTCACTTTTTAGAGGGGTCCAAACCCACCCCATTTTTTCTTCATTTTTTTCAGGAATTCTTTTAGGTCAAAAAAGTCACTTTTTGGGATTTGGGGGGCAATCCCTTCCCCTGCCCATTTTTTCTCTTTTCCCTTTTTGGGATTTTTAAAGAACTTTTTTGGGAATTGTTTGGAATTTTTTTAGGATTTTTTTTTATTTTCTATTTTTTAAGATTAGTTTTAATTTTTGGGGATTTTTTGGGGGTTTTTTTTGGATAAACGTCGCTTTTTGGGGGTTTCCCACCCTGCCCTTCACCCCTCCCCCACCCCCCTTTTGTAACGTTTATTTATTCAAATAAAAGCGATTTTGGGACAAAAATTTTCTTTAATATATTAAAGTTCTGGGTAAGAGAGGGGTGGGAAAAATTCGGGGCAACTCCCAACGATTTCGGGGCGTTTGGAGGCCAAAATTGGGTAAAAAAATCCTAAAATCCCCAAATCCCGCCTGAGACTCCCAAAATCCCCCCAGGATTCTGAGAACCCCAGAAATCCCCCTAAAATTCACCAGAAACTTCCACAATTCAACTGAGACCTCCAAAATCTCCCCAGAATTTATCTGAGACCCCCAAAATCCACCTGAGCCCCCCAAAAATCCACTCCAGACACCTGAGAGTCCTGGGCTTTATTGACCGGATCATCCGAGACCCCCAAAATCCGTCTGGGACCCCAAAGTCGGGGCTGACCCTCCCCAAATTCGGCTCCTGGATCCTCTGAGACCCCAAAAATCCCCCCCGAATTCCATCTGAGATCCCCAAATTGCCCCCAAAATTCATCCGAGACCCCCAAATTGGGCTCTCTCCAGACACCTGAGAGTCCTGGGCTTTATTGACCGGATCATCCGAGACCCCCAAAATCCGTCTGGGACCCCAAAGTCGGGGCTGACCCTCCCCAAATTCGGCTCCTGGATCCTCTGAGACCCCAAAAATCCCCCCCGAATTCCATCTGAGATCCCCAAATTGCCCCCAAAATTCATCCGAGACCCCCAAATTGGGCTCTGAACCCCCAAATTTGGTTCTGAACCCCCAGATTGGGCTCTGAATCCCCAAATTTGGCTCTGAACCCCCAAATTTGGTTCCGAGCCCCCCCAAATTGGGCTCTGAATCCCCAGATTGGGTTCTGAATCCCCAGATTGGGTTCCGAGCCCCCAAATTCGGGCTCCTCACGGCTCCAG
>NW_005054791.1:19790-20572 GCF_000277835.1 Geospiza fortis | reverse complement strand
AGCAACGGGGGGGGGGCGGGGGCAATTCCCCATTTCCCATCAGTAGTCCCGCAATTTCCCGAATTTTCTTCATTATGTCCCGATTTTCTATGAATATTTCCCGATTTCCCATCAGTATTCCCGCAATTTCCCGAATTTTCTTCATCAGTATTTCCCGAATTTTCGGTGGAATTTCCTGAATTTTCACCGATATTTTCCAAATTTCCAGGAAAATTCCCCGAACTTTCGGCTGAAATTCCCGGTTTTCCATCAGTATTCCCCAATTTTGCATCAATTTTTCCCGATTTTCCAGTAAAATTCTCCAAATTTCCATCGATATTCTCCAAATTTCCAGCGGGATTTCCCCAATTTCCATTGATATTTTCTGAATTCCCCAAATTTCCATCAATATTCTCCAAATTTCCAGCGAAATTCCCAGAATTTCCATCAGAATTCCCTGAATTCCCATGGAAATTCACGGATTTTCCCCCAAAATTCCCAATTTTCCACCTGGAATTCCTCTTTTTCCCCTTGGAACCCCCAGAATTCCCATTTTTCCCCCCAGAATTCCCAAAATCCCCACTTTCCCCCCCTAAATCCCCAATTTCCCCTCTGAAATTCTCATTTCCCCGCCGGAAATTTCCATTTTTCCCCTTGGAACCCCCAGAATTCCCATTTTTCCCCCCAGAATTCCCAAAATCCCCACTTTCCCCCCCTAAATCCCCAATTTCCCCTCTGAAATTCTCATTTCCCCGCCGGAAATTTCCATTTTTCCCCTTGGAACCCCCAGAATTCCCATTTTT
>NW_005054791.1:17584-19094 GCF_000277835.1 Geospiza fortis | reverse complement strand
ATTTGGGGCAAATTCGGGGCAATTCGGGAAATTTTCCGGGGGGTTTTCAAAAAAAATCGGGAAATCCGGGGAATTTTCCGAGGAGGCTTTCGGGGAGTTGTTTTGGAAACTCGGGAATTCGGAAAGATTCGGGAGATCTGGAAAATTTTCCAATGAATTTCTTGGGAAGTTTTGGGAATTGTGGAGTTCAGAGAAATTGGGGAATTGGGAAAAGTTCGGGGAATTTGAGAGGCGGGGGAACGAAGGATCCGAGGGGAGTTGGGGATTTCGGGAATTTTCCGACGGAATTCTGGAATTTGGGGAATTTTCCGAAGGAATTTGGGGATTTATGGAAGGAATTGGGGAGTTTTCCAATAAAATTTGGGAGCTTCCCGATGGAATTTGGGGATTTGGGGAATTTTCTGAAGTGATCTGGGGACTTCCTGGTGGAATTTGGGGATTTCCAGAGTTTTCCCCCAAAACTCCTGCATTTCCTGACAAATTTTGGGAATTTTCCCACAAATTGTCCGAATTCCTGCGTTTTTTGGCCAGAATTCCAGAATTTTCTGCAGGAATTTGAGGAGTTTCTGATGAATTTTTGGGATTTTCATCATTTCCAGGCTGAAATTTTCCCAATTTTGGGGATTTTTGGGCGTTTCCCGCTGGGATTTTTCTCCTCCTGCTGCTCCTGCCGGGAATTCCTGACGGATTTTGGGAGTTCAGGCCCAAATTTGGGCCAAAATCTGCCGGGATTTGGGATTTTGGGCCAGAATCCGCTGGATTTTGAAGTTTTGGCCCCAAAAGTTCCAAGTTTGGGTTGGAATCTGTCGGATTTGGGGATTTTGGGTCAGAATCCATCGAGATTTCGGATTTTGGGTCATCATCTGTCAGATTTTGGGGTTTTGACCCCAAATTTCTTGAGAGCTGCTCCTGCTCTTGCTCTGAATCCATCAAATTTTGGGATTTTGATTCCAAAAGTTCCAATTTTGGGTCGGAATCCATCAAGATTTCCGAATTTGTCCTGGAATCCGCTGGCATTTGTGACTTCAGGCTCGAATCCGTTGGATTTGGGGATTTTGACCCCAAAAGTTCCAATTTTGGGTCGGAATCTGTCGATATTTGGGATTTTGGGTGAGAATCCGTTGAGATTTGCAATTTCGGGCTGGAATCCGCTGAAATCCGTGATTCTGTCCCGGGATCTTCAGGATTTTGAAATTCCGGCCCCGAAAGTTCCGATTTTGGGTCGGAATCCGCCGGGATTGGTGCGTTTGCCCCGGAGCCCGTCGGGATTTGAAGCTTTGCCCCCAGAGGCTTCGATTCGGGCTCGGAATCCTTCGAGGTTTGGGGTTTTGAGCCGGGATTTTGCGCTTTTGCCCCGGATGGTTCCCCGCTCGCCCAGGCCGCCCAGTGCCCGGCCAGGCTGCTCTCGGGGTCCCTGGGCAGGTGCAGCTTCATCCCCCACGCTCCCTCCTCCTCCTGCTCCTCCTCGTCGGGCGCGCCCAGCATGGCCACCAAGGCGCCGCAGCCGTCG
>NW_005054791.1:16502-17211 GCF_000277835.1 Geospiza fortis | reverse complement strand
GGCGGCGCCATCTTGGGCGGCTGTGAGGGGAAGAAGAAGAGCTGAGTGCGCATGCGCGGAGGTGTGATCCCGACCTGTGCATGCGCACCAACGCCAGCACACCCCGCTCCTCTACGTTCCTCGCCCAATCAAATTCCTTGCCCTGCTAAACCCGCCCTTGATTGACAGCAAAACGAACCAGTTGAATGCTTTAATCAAATGACTGACACCCCGCGCAGCCAATCAGAGCGCGCTTATTATATTTATACGTATATACAGGGTAAAGCGAAGCACGCGCCGATTCCACAGCGAGAATTCCAAAAATTCCTCAAAAATTGGGAAATTCCCGCCGGGATTTAAGGAAAAAAATTGGGGAAGGGGTCGTACCTGTCCCGGGGGAGGGGAAACTGAGGCACGGAGTGGTTCCAGAGGGAGAAAATTCCTCAAATTCCCCAAAATTCCCGCCGGGATTTTTGTACCTTCCCTGGGGAAACTGAGGCACGCAGCGGTTGCATTAAAAAATTCCCCAAATTCCAAAAATTCCTGGAATTCTGGGGCTCGTACCATGATCTGGGAGGGGGGAAACTGAGGCACGGGAGGATTCCCGATGACAAAATTCCCAAATTCCCGGGATTTGCGGGGGGTTTGTACCTTTCAGAGGTAAACTGAGGCACGGAGCGGTTCCACATGAAAATTCCCAAAATTCTTGGAATTTTGGGGCTCTCATCCC
>NW_005054791.1:15712-16470 GCF_000277835.1 Geospiza fortis | reverse complement strand
GGGAAAGGAACAAATCCACAGGAAAATCCCTCAAGAAACTGGAAATTTTGGGGCTCCAATCCCAAATTTTTTGGGGAGGAAAATTCCCCACATTCCTGGTGGTTTTGGGGGAAATTCCCGAGATTTTGGGTGAAACTTTTGGGATTTTTGAGAATCGCATTCCAAGTTTTTTTGGGAAATTATTCCACAGGAAAATCCCCAAATTCCTGGGATTTTGGGGCTCAAATCCCAAATTTCAGACCTCTTATCTGAAATTTTTGGGGAAAAAAGGAACAAATGCGTAAGAAAATTCCCCAAATTTGGGGCTTTTAGGAAACCGAGGCCCGGGGGTGGTTCCAGCCCCAAAGCGGCCGATTTCAAAGGGAATTTCGCGGGGATTTTTTAGGGAAAATTCCAGAAAAGCCAGGATTTTCACGCAGCGGTGCCGTTGGCGGCGCCGAACTGGATCTGCTCGAGCAGGTCCTTGTAGGGCAGCTCTGGGCTGGGGGAGCCCCAAATCCCTGGGATTTTGGGGGAAATTCCCAGGACTTTGAGGGTACTTCTTGGCATTCTTGAGAGTCGTATCCCAAATTTTTTGGGAGACTATTCCACAGGAACAGCCCCAAATTCCTGGGATATTGGGGCTCAAATCCCAAATTTTGGGGGGGAAAAAGGATTGAATCCATAGGAAAAATCCCCCAAATTCCTCGAAATCTGGAAGAGAAAATGATTGAGCGCATAAGAAAATTCCCCAGATTTGGAGCTTTTAGCCAATGGAA
>NW_005054791.1:13748-14640 GCF_000277835.1 Geospiza fortis | reverse complement strand
CCCCAAATCCCGGGCTTTGCGCCCCAAATCCCGGGGTTCACACCCCAAATCCCTGTGTTTACACCCAAAATCCCGGGGTTCACGCCCCAAATCCCGGGCTTTGCGCCCCAAATCCCGGGGTTCACACCCCAAATCCCGGGGTTCACACCCCAAATCCCGGGGTTCACACCCCAAATCCCCGTGTTCACACCCAAAATCCCCGTGTTCACACCCGGTCTTTGGGGTGCAGGAACACCTCGTGGGGGCGGGGCCGGCCCTGTGTCGCGACAGTCGCGCCGCAAATCCCACCGGAATCCTCCAAAATCCCGTTTAAATCGCGAGGTTTACACCCAAAATCCCGGTGTTTTCCCCCAGGCTTTGGTGTGCAGGAACACCACTCTCTGTGGGATTTGGGGTTTTTGGGGTCTCTCTGTGGGATTTGGGGTCTCTCTGTGGGATTTGGGGTTTTTGGGGTCTCACTCCCCCCCCCAAATCCCGGGTTTCCCCCCCCAATCCCGGGGTTCACACCCCAAATCCCCGTGTTCACACCCAAAATCCCCGTGTTCACACCCGGTCTTTGGGGTGCAGGAACACCTCGTGGGGGCGGGGCCGGCCCCGTGTCGCGACAGTCGCGCCGCAAATCCCACCGGAATCCTCCAAAATCCCGTTTAAATCGCGAGGTTTACACCCAAAATCACGGTGTTTTCCCCCAGTCTCTGGGGTGCAGGAACACCACTCTCTGTGGGTTTTGGGGTCTCTCTGTGGGATTTGGGGTTTTTGGGGTCTCACCTGTGGGTTTTGGGGTTTTTGGGGTCTCTCTGTGGGATTTGGGGTCTCACCTGTGGGATTTGGGGTTTTTGGGGTCTCTCTGTGGGATTTGGGGTTTTTGGGGTCTCTCTGTGGGATTTGGGGT
>NW_005054791.1:11410-13703 GCF_000277835.1 Geospiza fortis | reverse complement strand
GGCTTCATCCTGGGGGGCTGGGACGGACAGACAGACAGACAGACGGACAGGGGTCACACAGGGGTCACCCCAAAACCGGGCACAGCATCCCACACGTCCCACGAGTGTCCGTCCCCAAATCCCAATCCCTGTCCCCAAATCCCTTCCTCCCCGATCCCAAATCCATCTTTCCCCCATTCCCAATTCCCCCCAACCCCAAATCCCTTTTTTTGCCCGATCCCAAACTCCTTTCCCCTCCATCCCAAATCCATCTTTCCCCCTTTCCCCCCATCCCAAATCCCTTTTCCCCGATCCCAAATCCCTTTCCCCATGATCCCAAATCTCTTTCCCCCCCTTCCAGTTTCCCCCCATCCCAAATCCCTTTCCCCGACCCCAAATCCCTTTTCCGACTCCAAACCCCTTTTTTCCCCGACTCCAAACCCTTTTCCCCCACTTCTCTCTCACCGCAGCCTCGCTCAGCTCCGCCACATCCCGGGATCGGCTCCCGGCGATCCCAAATCCCCTCAGCGATCCCAAACCCCCTCAGCGATCCCAAAGCCCCCGGGCGATCCCAAATCCCCTCAGCGATCCCAAAGCCCCTCAGCGATCCCAAATCCCCTCAGCGATCCCAAAGCCCCTCAGCGATCCCAAAGCCCCTCAGCGATCCCAAATCCCCTCAGCGATCCCAAAGCCCCTCAGCGATCCCAAATCCCCTCAGCGATCCCAAAGCCCCTCAGCGATCCCAAAGCCCCTCAGCGATCCCAAATCCCCTCAGCGATCCCAAAGCCCCTCAGCGATCCCAAAGCCCCTCAGCGATCCCAAATCCCCTCAGCGATCCCAAAGCCCCTCAGCGATCCCAAAGCCCCTCAGCGATCCCACCAACGCCCCTCAGCGATCCCAAACCCCCTCAGCGATCCCAAAGCCCCCGGGCGATCCCAAATCCCCTCAGCGATCCCAAAGCCCCTCAGCGATCCCAAATCCCCTCAGCGATCCCAAAGCCCCTCAGCGATCCCAAAGCCCCTCAGCGATCCCAAATCCCCTCAGCGATCCCAAAGCCCCTCAGCGATCCCAAAGCCCCTCAGCGATCCCAAATCCCCTCAGCGATCCCAAAGCCCCTCAGCGATCCCAAAGCCCCTCAGCGATCCCAAATCCCCTCAGCGATCCCAAAGCCCCTCAGCGATCCCAAAGCCCCTCAGCGATCCCAAATCCCCTCAGCGATCCCAAAGCCCCTCAGCGATCCCAAAGCCCCTCAGCGATCCCAAATCCCCTCAGCGATCCCAAAGCCCCTCAGCGATCCCAAAGCCCCTCAGCGATCCCAAATCCCCTCAGCGATCCCAAAGCCCCTCAGCGATCCCAAAGCCCCTCAGCGATCCCAAATCCCCTCAGCGATCCCAAAGCCCCTCAGCGATCCCAAAGCCCCTCAGCGATCCCAAATCCCCTCAGCGATCCCAAAGCCCCTCAGCGATCCCAAAGCCCCTCAGCGATCCCAAATCCCCTCAGCGATCCCAAAGCCCCTCAGCGATCCCAAAGCCCCTCAGCGATCCCAAATCCCCTCAGCGATCCCAAAGCCCCTCAGCGATCCCAAAGCCCCTCAGCGATCCCAAATCCCCTCAGCGATCCCAAAGCCCCTCAGCGATCCCAAAGCCCCTCAGCGATCCCAAATCCCCTCAGCGATCCCAAAGCCCCTCAGCGATCCCAAAGCCCCGGTGGGCGGGGTTCGGCGCGGTTTTTTTTGAGGGAGTTTTTGAGTTTTTTCGGGACTTTCAGCCCCGTAAAGGTGAGGGAGGGGCACGAGGGGTTCGCAGGTTCTTTGAGGAGGGGTTTTAGGGAGCTGAGAGGTTCCGACTCCGCCCCTCAGTGGGAGCCGAGAGGTTTTTGTCGGGGGGGGCTTCATTCGCCTCATTCCAGGGGGGCTTTGTGAGGGGGGTACTTCATCCCTACCCCTTAGAATGGGGTTTGGGGGAGTCTCAGAGGCTCCAAAAGGTCCTGACCTCCTCTCTTTGAGGGATTTGTGAGGGGGAGCTTTAGTCTCCTCGCTCCAGAGGGGTTTTCTGAGGGGGGGCTTCACCCCCACCCCTCAAATTGGGGTCTGGGGGGGTCTGAGAGACCCCTTGATGTGATCCAGGGGGGCTTGGGGATTTTTTGAGGGGATTTTTCAGGGGTTTTGGGGTTTTGACCCCACAAATGTGAGGGAAAGGCTTCATTCACCCCTGAAATTGTGACCTGGGGGGATTTTGATGCTCCCATCCCTCATTTTTCCCTTTGGAGGGAATTTTGAGGATCCCTCCCCTCATTTTTTACCTTTTGAGGGAAT
>NW_005054791.1:10928-11356 GCF_000277835.1 Geospiza fortis | reverse complement strand
CCATGGCTCATTTTTCTGTTTTGAGGGAATTTTGAGCCTTCCATCCCTCATTTTTCCCTTCCGAGTGAATTTTGGGCTCCCTCACTTTTCCCTGAGTTAATTTTGAGGTTTCCACCCCTCAGTTTTCCCTTTTGATGGAATTTTGGGTTCCTGCCTTTTCTCCTGAGGTAATTTTGAGGTTTCCATCCGTCATTTTTATCTTTTGAGGGAATTTTGAGCCTTCCACCCCTCACCTTTCCCTTCTGAGGGAATTCTGGGCTCCGCTTTCCCCTGAGGGAACTTTGGTGCTCGCACCCCCCATTTTCTCCTCTGGGAGGGTCCCAGCCTTTAGAGACCCCCATATAATCCCTTTCCCCCCAGTTTTTACCCTGTTTTTCCCGGTTTTTGCCCCGTTTTCCCCATTTCTCCCAGCTCGGCCATGGCTCCCC
>NW_005054791.1:8473-10887 GCF_000277835.1 Geospiza fortis | reverse complement strand
CGCCCCCCCCGCCTCCGTGCCTCGGGCTCCTCCTCAGGCTCCTCGTCCGGCCGCGCTCCGGGATCGGCCCCGCGGGGCAGCGGCTCCCCCGGCTCCCCCCGCAGCCCGTGAGTTTCTTGGCAATGTCCCAAAAACCCTCTCATTCCCCTTTCCTCGCTACTTTATCCCAGTTTTCCCGACATTTCTTCATTTCTGGCCCATTTTTGCCACGTTTCCCCCCATCCCAGCTCTTTTTTATCCAGTTTTTTCCTAATTCCAGCCACATTTTCCTCAATTTTTTTATTCCAGTTTTTCTCAGTTTCTCCCCATTTTCCCCGTTTCCCCGCTCATTTCTCCCATTTTCCCCTCATTTTCCTCAGTTTTTCCCCCATTTCCTCCTCATTTCCCCTCTTTTCCCCCCATTTCCCCCAATCCCATCCCTTTTCCCCCCTCATTTTCCCATTTTTTTCTCTCATTTTCCCCCCTCACTTTCCCATTTTTTTCTCCATTTCCCCCCATCCCACCCCTTTTTCCTTCCTTTCCCCCAAAATTCCCGGTTTTCCCCCCAAAATCCCCTCAGAGAATTCCCGGACGGTTCCGACTCCGGCAGCGACTTCGAGGCCTCTCTGCGGCCCCGGAGCAAGCGGGGCCCGCCCCGAGGAGCCGCCAGGAGCCTCGTAAGTCCCAAAAGCCTCATTTTTCTAACGGATTTCCACTCGTTATAGCCGATTTTTATTCATTTTCCCCGGTTTCCGTTGATTTTCCGCCGTTTTCCCCTCAGGCCCCGAAGCGCTCCCGTGTCTCCCGCGGGGATGGGCGGGACCCGGAGCGAAATTCCCCGGAGCAGAATTCCCTGTTCGAGGCCGTTTTTTCGGGAAAGGTGGCCACGGAGGTACCGAAAAATCGAAAGAAATCCCTGGGAGGTTCCCAGAATTCCCAGGATTTCCCCTAAATCCCCTTTCTCCCCTCAAATCCCAATTTTTCTCTCAAAATTCCCCTGTTTTTCCTCTAAATGTTCAGGTTTTTTTCATGAAAATTCCCGATTTTTTCCTCCAAAATTTTCTTTTTTACTTGAAATTCCTGGCTTTCCCCCCAAAATTCCTGATTTTCCCCTGAAATTCCCTTTTTTTCCCCTGAAGTTCCCGTTTTCCCCCTGAAATTCCCGTTTTCCCCTGTGAAATTGTTCTTATTCCCCCAAAATTCTCTTTTTTCCCCCTGAAATTTCTGTTTTTCCCCCAAAATTTCCAGATTTTTTTCCCTCCTGAAACCCCTGTGTTCTCCCTTGAAATTCCTTTCATTTCCCTGCAAAATTCTTATTTTTCCCCCTACAAAATTCTGATCTTTTTCCCAGCACATTTCTATCTTTTCCTAAAATTGTTTTCCTCCTAAAATTCTCTTTTTTCCCTTGAAGCTCATAATTTTTTCCCTCCTGAAATCTCAATTTTTTTCTCATAAAAATATGGGTTTTTCCCCCCCAAAATTCCCGTTTTTTTTCCCCAAAATTAATTTTTTCCTCCCAAATTCCCTTTTTTCCCCTGAATTCCCTTTTTTCCCCCCAAATTGCTGCTCAGACCCTGGTGGACGAGTGGCTGGAGTGGTACCAGCGGGACCGGGAGGCCGCGTTCCTCGAGCTGCTCAATTTCATCGTGCGCTCCTGCGGCTGCCGGGGTGAGAAACGGGGCAAAAAACGGGGAAATTGGGAAAAATGGGGAAAATGAGGGAAAAAATGGGGAAAAAACCCGGGAAAAATGGGGAAAACGAGTGAAAAAATTGGGGAAGAATGGGATAAAAACCAGGAAAAATGAGGGAGTTCCTGGCGCTGCTCAACTTCACCGTGCGCTCCTGCGGCTGCAGGGGTGGGAATGGGGCAGAAATCAGAAAAAATGGGAAAAAAAAGGAGAAAATGAGGGGGAAAATGGGGAAAATGAGGGAAAATCAGGAAAAACAGAGGGAGAAATGGGATTGGGATGAGGGAAAATGGGGAATATTGGGATTGGGAAAAACGGGATTGGGATGAGGGAAAATGAAAAATCCTGGGGCTGAGATTGGGAAGAATGGGATTGGGATGGGGAAAAACGGGGTGAAATGGGATTGGGATGAGGGAAAATGGGGAATTTTGGGGCTGGGGTTGAGAGAAATGGGGAAAACCTTGGAATCCTGGGGTTTGGGCTGTGGCAAAAGGAATCCTCGGGGATTTTCAGGCGTGGTGAGCCCGGAGATGTTCCGGGAGCTGCAGAACTCCGAGATCATCCGGAGGCTCACCGAGACCTTCCAGGAGGTACCGGGGCTTTCCTGGGAATTTTGGGGCTTCCACGGGGGTTTTGGGGCTTTCCTGGGAGTTTTGGGGCTTCCACGGGGGTTTTGGGGCTTTCCTGGGGGTTTTGGGGCTTTCCCGGGGGGTTTGGGGCTTTCCCGGGGGTTTTGGGGGCGTCCTG
>NW_005054791.1:2904-8351 GCF_000277835.1 Geospiza fortis | reverse complement strand
GGTTCTGGGGGCTTTGGGGGGGGTTTTGGGGCTTTCCTGGGGCTTTTGGGGCTTTCCTGGGGCTTTTGGGGCTTCCGCGGGGCTTTTGGGGCTTTCCTGGGGCTTTTGGGGCTTTCCTGGGGGTTTTGGGGCTTTCCTGGGGGTTTTGGGGCTGTGCTGGGGAATTTTCCAGGTTCCCCCTGGAATTCTTGGTGTTTTTCTGGAATTTTTGGTGTTTTCCCTGGATTTATTTGCAGGTCTCGCTGGAGTCCCCTCTGTCCCTGGATTTTTTTGGTGTTTTTTCCTTGGATTTTTGGTGGTTTTTTTTTTTCCTGGGATTTTTGGTGTATTTATTTGTTTATGTGGATTTATTTGCAGGTCTCCCTGAAGTTCCCTTTCTCCCTGGATTTTTGGTGTATTTTCCCAGGATTTTTGGTGTATTTATTTCTTTACTTAGATTTATTTCCAGGCCTCCCTGGACTCCCATTTGTCCCTGGATTTTTGGTGTCTTTTCCCTGGATTTATTTCTATTTCTCTGTTTCCAGCCCTCCCCAGAGTCCCCGTTGTGCAGGAATTCCCAGCCCTGGCACTGGTTCCATTTGGATTTGGGTGGATTGATGGATATATTTCCATTTATTTATTTGTATTTCTTTATTTCCAGGATACATTTCTATATATTTGTTTTATATTTATTTTGTATATTTTTATCCCAGCACTCTGGTGATGTGTGGATTTTTGGGGAATTTTCAGTGGATTTTTACTGGCTTTTTGTGGATTTTCAGTGCATTTTTATTGGATTTTTGGTGGATTTTTGGTGCATTTTTATTGGATTTTTGGTGGATTTTCAGTGCATTTTTATTGGATTTTTGGTGGATTTTCAGTGCATTTTTATTGGATTTTTGGTGGATTTTCAGTGCATTTTTGGTGGATTTTCAGTGGATTTTTGGTGGATTTTCAGTGAATTCATCGGGAGCTGCAGCACCTTTGCGTTTGGCTGCATTTATGGATATGTTTACATTTACATTTACATTTACATTTATATTTCTATATTTTCAGGACTCCCCAGAGTACCCATTGTCCCTGAGCTCCCATCCCTGGCGCCGGTTCCGCTCGGGTTTCTGTGAGCTGCTGGCAGTGCCGGTTCTGGGCAGATTTATGAATATATTGATATTAAATTATTAAATATTTATATTTATATTTCAGGACTCCCCAGAGTACCCGTTCTCTCAGAGCTCCCAGCCGTGGCGCCGGTTCCGCGCTGGTTTCTGCGAGCTGCTGGCGTTGCTGGTGTCGCGCGGGCAGCACCGCGAGCTGCAGGACGGTTTCCTCATGGACTGTGCTTATGGATACATTTACATTCACATTTACATTCACATTTATATTTATATTTCTATATTTCAGGACTCCCCAGAGTACCCGTTCTCTCAGAGCTCCCATCCGTGGCGCCGGTTCCGCGCTGGTTTCTGCGAGCTGCTGGCGTTGCTGGTGTCGCGCGGGCAGCACCGCGAGCTGCAGGACGGTTTCCTCATGGACTGTGCTTATGGATACATTTACATTCACATTTACATTCACATTTATATTTATATTTCTATATTTCAGGACTCCCCAGAGTACCCGTTCTCTCAGAGCTCCCATCCGTGGCGCCGGTTCCGCGCTGGTTTCTGCGAGCTGCTGGCGTTGCTGGTGTCGCGCGGGCAGCACCGCGAGCTGCAGGACGGTTTCCTCATGGACTGTGCTTATGGATACATTCACATTTATATTTATATTTCTATATTTCAGGACTCCCCAGATTACCCTCTGTCCATGAGCTCCCATCCGTGGCGCCGGTTCCGCGCTGGTTTCTGCGAGCTGCTGGCGTTGCTGGTGTCGCGCGGGCAGCACCGCGAGCTGCAGGACGGTTTCCTCATGGACTGTGCTTATGGATACATTTACATTCACATTTACATTCACATTTATATTTATATTTCTATATTTCAGGACTCCCCAGAGTACCCGTTCTCTCAGAGCTCCCATCCGTGGCTGTCCTGGTTTTTCTCACTCTTTTCCCCTTTTTTTTCCTGTTTCTTTCTTGTTTTTTTCACGTTTTATTCCTGATTTTTCTCGATTTTTAAATCCTTTTACCCGGGTTTTTCTCTTTTTTTCCTCAGTTTTTCTAATTTTTTTCCCATCTTTTTCTGCTTTTTCTCATTTTTTCCCCATTTTTTCACCTATTTTTCCCATTTTTCCCTGTTTTTTCCCATTTTTTCCACTTTTTTCTCCCCTTTTACCCAAATTCCCCGTTTTTCCCCCATTTCCAACCCTGAGGCCGATGCACTCCCTGCTGGGATTTCCCCCATTGCTGCTCTGTTTATTCTCCTTTTTTCCCCATTTTTTCGCCTATTTTCCCCATTTTTTCGCCTGTTTTCCCCATTTTTCCCCATTTTCTCTCCTTTTTCCCGTTTTCCCCGTTTTTCTCCCCGTTTTTGCAGCGCTGAAGCTGATGAGCTCGCTGGTGGAGGTGGCGCTGGCCGTGGGGCAGCAGCAGGAGAATTGTCAGCGCCAGTTTGGGGCAGAAAAGGGCAAAGAGCCCGGCCGGAGTGGCAGCCCGCGCCTGGAGGCCCTGAGGGACAGGCAGCTGCAGGTGGGCAATGAAAATGGGCTGAAAAACGGGGATTTTGGGAAAAAACGGGGAAAAAATGGGAAAAAACCCGGAAAAACCCTGAAAAAAAAGGCAGAAAAAATGGGGGAAATGAGAACAAAAATGGGGGGAAAGTGAGGGGGAGATGGGGAAAAATGGGGGGAAATCAGGGATAAAAAGGGGGGAAATGGGAAAAAACAGGAAAATTGGGAGAAAATAGGAAAAAATAGGGGAAAATACAAAAAATGGGGGACAATACAAAAAAATGGGGGAAAAAGAGTCCGGCCGGAGGGGCAGCGAGCGCCTGGAGACCCTGAGGGACAGAGAGCTGCAGGTGGGCAATGAAAATGGGGTGAAAAACAGGGATTTTGGGGAAAAAACAGGGGAAAAAAAGGAAAAAATTGGGGGAAATGGGAATGAGAGTGGGGGAAAAAGTGGGGGAAAATCGGGGACAAAAATGGGGGGAAGTGGGAAAAAACAGGGGAAAACCCAGGAAATGGAAAAAATAGGGGAACACCAGAATTTTGGGGGGCGTGGGGTGAAAGTTTGGGAATTTTGGGGTGAATATTTGGGAATTTTGGGGGCTTTTAGGTGGAAATTTGGGAATTTTGGGAATTTGGGATTTTAGGTGAAAAATTGGAGATTTTGAGGGGAGTTTGGGGGATTTTTGGTGAAAATTTGGGAATTGGGGGGGATTTGGGGTGGTTTTGGGCGGGTTTTGGTAATTTTGGCGGCGCTTTAGGTGAATATTTGGGAGTTTGGGATTTTAGATGGAAAGTTGGGGATTCTGGGGGGAATTTGGGGGATTTTAGGTGAAAATTTGGGTTTTTGAGGGGATTGTGAGGGAGTTTTGGGTGGGATTTTGGGTGGGATTTGGTGGATTTTGGGGGGAATTTTGGGTGGGATTTGGGTGGAATTTTGGGGGATTTTGGGTGGAATTCTGGGGGATTTTGGGAATTGCAGCTGCGGGAGGAGCTGGAGCTGCTGATGAACGGGATTTGGGGTGGATTTGGATGGATTTTGGGTGGGACTTCTTGGGGATTTTTGTGGGATTTCGGGTGGGATTTTGGGAATTTGGATGGATTTCGGGGGGAATTTTGGGAATTGTAGCTGAGGGAGCAGCAGGAGGAGCTGGAGCTGCTGATGAACGGGATCTTCAAGGGCGTCTTCGTGCATCGGTACCGGTGAGAAAACGGGGGAAAAAGGGGAAAATGGTGAGAAAAATGGTGAAAAACGGGGAAAAAGTGAGAAAGAATGGGATAAAATGGGTAAAAATGGGAAAAAGTGGAATGGGATGGGGGAAACCGGGATAGGATGGAGCAAAATGGGGAAAAAGCCGTGAAATGGGGTAAAAATGGGCTAAAGGGGGGGAAATGGGGTAAAATGGGGAAAAAAGGGAAAAGAATGGGAGAGAATGGGAGAAAATTGGGAAAAAATGGGCAAAAACAAGAAAAAAGGGGTGAGGGGAGATTTTGGGTTTGAAGGGGGGATTTTGGGGTTAATGGGAATTTTGGGGTCCCAGGGGTGGAATTTTGGGGGCTCTGGGGGGATTTTAGGATTAAAGGGATTTTAGGGAGGATTTTGGGTGGATTTGGGGTGATTTGAGGGGATTTGGGTGGATTGGGGATGGATTTTGGATGGATTTTGGGGGATTTGGGTGGATTTTGGGGGTTTTGGGGTGATTTGAGGGGATTTGGGTGGATTTAAGATGGATTTTGGATGGATTTTGGGGTGATTTGAGGGGATTTCGGGGTGATTTGAGGGGATTTTGGCGGGATTTTGGGTGGATTTGGGGGATTTTGGGTGGATTTTGGTGGATTTTGGGGGTTTTGGGGTGGATTTGGGTGGATTTTGGGTGGATTTTGGGGTGATTTGGGTGGATTTTGGGGATTTTGGGTGGATTTTGGGTGGATTTTGGGGGTTTTGGGGCCGCTGTTGGCAGTTTCCCCCGGCAGGGACGTGGTGCCCGAGATCCGCGCGCTCTGCATGGAGGAGCTGGGGCTGTGGGTCCGGAGGTTCCCCGGCTCCTTCCTGACCGACAGCCACCTCAAGTACCTGGGCTGGACCCTGCACGACAAGGTGGGCACGGAAATGGGGGGAAAAAAGGGGGAAATTGGAAAAAAAAAAGAAGGAAAAATCAGGGGAAAAATGGGGGAAATCCTGGGGAAAAAATAGGGAAAAAATCCCGGGGAAAATGGGAAAAAAAATCAGAGAAAAATGGGAAAAAATCCAAGAAAAATTGGGAAAAATCCTGGGAGAAATCTAGGGGGAAAATCCAGGAAAATTCCAGGAAAAATGGGGGGAAACTCTGGAAAAATGGGGAAATACCCCAGGAAAATCCTGGAACAATGGGGGAAAATCTGGGCAAATCCTGGGGGAAATGGGGGAAAATCCCAGCAATTCTGGGGCAAACGGGGAATATTTGGGAAAAGATGGGGGCAGATGGGTTGGGAATGAGGGAGAATGGGGAAAATGGGAGAGAATGGGGAAAAATGGTGGGAAAATGGGGAAAAATGGAGGGAAAATGGGAAAAATGGAGGGAAAATGGGAAAAATGGAGGGAAAATGGGGTTGGGATGAGGAAAATTGAGGGAAAATAGAAAAATTGGGGAAAACAGGGAAATGCGGGGAAAAATTGGGAAAAAATGGGGGGAAAGTGGGGAAAAGGGGTAAAAAACGGGGGAAAATGGGAAAAAATTGGGGGGAAAATTGGGAGGATTGGGGAGCAGCTGGGGAGGATTGGGGAGCAGCTGGGGAGGATTGGGGAGCGGCTGGGGAGGATTGGGGAGCAAATGGGGAGAATTGGGGAGCAAATGGGGAGAATTGGGGAGCGGCTGGGGAGGATTGGGGAG
>NW_005054791.1:1953-2616 GCF_000277835.1 Geospiza fortis | reverse complement strand
AATAAATGGGGAGATAAATGGGGAAATATGGGGAATAAATGGGGAAATAAATGGGGAAATATGGGGAGATAAATGGGGAAATATGGGGAATAAATGGGGAAATAAATGGGGAAATATGGGGCAATATGGAAAAAATGGGGAAATGGAAATTGGGAAAAATCCAGGGGAGAAATGGGGAAAAATGGGGGAAAAAAGGAAAATATTGGGGGGGGAAATGGGAAAAATAGATGGGGAAAATGGGGAGAAATGGAAAAATAAATGGGAACAAATAAACGAGGAAAATAAATGGGGAAAATGGGGGGAAATGGGAAAAATCAATGGGGGAAAAGGAGGGAAAATGGGAAAAATCAATGGGAAAAATTAATGGGAAAATGGGGGAAAATAAACGGGAGAAATGGAGGAAAATCTGAGAAAAAAAAGGGAAAAATAAGTGTGGGAAATGGAGAAAAATTGGGGGGAAAAAGAAATGGGGGGAAAAGGGAAAAACTGGGGAAAAAGGGAAAAAATGAATGGGAAAAATGGGGGTGGGAGGAGGGGAAAATTGGGGGGGAAATGGAGAAAAATGGAGAAAAATGTGGGGAAAATGGGGGGGATGGAGTGGGTGGAAATGTGGGGAAAATGAGCTAAAAATGGTCAGGAAAAATGGGATTTAAAAGCCTGGGA
>NW_005054791.1:0-1353 GCF_000277835.1 Geospiza fortis | reverse complement strand
GGAGGTTCTGCGGCTGCTCACGGACATGGACAGGTGAGAAAAACGGGAATTCGGGAAATTTGGGGGGGAAATTGAGAATTCGGGAATTTTGGGGATTTGGGGTTGGAAATTGGGATTTTAGGGGGAATTTGGGGAAAAATTTGGGAATTTGGGGTCAGGGATTCGGGATTTGGGAAATACATTGGGGATTTGGGAAATTCGGGAGTTTGGGAATTTAGGGTGGAAAATTGGGGATTTGGGATGGGAAATTGGGGGGGGGAATTTGGGAATTCGGGATTTGGGAATTTTGGGGGGGAAATTTGGGGATTTAGGGGGGGAAATCTGGAATTTGGGGTCCAGGAGGCCCCAGAATCTCGAATTTTTGGGGGAATTTTGGGCTGGGGAAGGGGAATTGGGGACCCGGGATTTCTGGAATTTCTGGGATTTCTGGGATTTCTGGAATTTGCGGGACAATTCCCAGGAACCTGGAGGAGGCGCTGAGCCCCGAGGATTGCCAGAGCATCTTCCCCGTGGTGTTCGTGTCCAGCCGCGCCCTGGCCTCGGCCGCGGGCAGGTTCCTGTACCAGAGGTGAAAATCCCAAAATTCCCAACCGAAATCCCAAAATTCCAACCAAAATCTGGGAATTCCTGCCCCAAAATCTGGGAATTTCTGCTCAAAATCTGGGAATTCCCAACCAAAATCTGGGAATTCTGGCCTCAGCTGCAGGGAGGTTCCTGTACCAGAGGTGAAAATCCCAAAATTCCAACCAAAATCCCAAAATTCCAACCAAAATCTGGGAATTCCTGCCCCAAAATCTGGGAATTCCAAACCCCTAAAACTCGGGAATTCCAGCTCCAAAATGCTCAGCACTCCAGCCCCAAAACCTGAAAATTCCAACCTCAGAACCCAGGAATTCTGATCCCAAAACCCTGAAATTTCTGATCCCAAACTCTCAGAATTCCAGCCCTAAATCCTCAGAATTCCAAACTCGAAAAACCTTGGGAATCCTGACCCCAAAACTCCAGGAATTCTGATCCCAAAACCCTGAAAATTCCAACCCCAAACTCTGAAAATTCCAACCCCAAAAATGTGAGAATTTCAATCCCAAAATCCTGAGAATTCCAATTCCAGACTCTGAAAATTCCAACCCCAAAAACCCTGAGGATTCCAGCCTCAAAAATGTGAGAATTTCAATCCCAAAACCCTGAAAATCCCAACCCCAAAACCCCCAGGAATTCTGACCCCAAACCCTGAAAATTTCAGCCCAAAAATCCTGACAAATTCCGACCCCAAACTGTGAAAATTCCAGTCCCAAACTGGGAGAGTTCCGTGCCAACCCCTCCCCAGTCCCGGGGGAATTTGCTGGGAATGGG